>NC_061121.1:29496042-29574341 GCF_002878395.1 Capsicum annuum | reverse complement strand
GAAAGTGTTCCTCATTGACGAGCTCCTAAAAGACCAGGAACTCTATACCATCCTTAAAGACTTTACTGACAAGCTTGAATATCAAATTAGCAAGCTGGAGGCAAGCTTGAAAATTATTGGGATTCACATACTACAACAAGCCTATGATCTTCTCCAATATATGTTGAAAGCATGCTAAGGCTAGAAAACACAATCAATTATATACATATTACTAAGGAAGTAAGGATACTCAATCTGCCTTTCAATCTTATTTGTGGTTCCAATCAGGTCAATAGAAATGGACCTAATCAGAACCACAAACAAGAAGGCAATAGATGCAATTTAGAATTTAGAAATTATCGTCTTCGCTTAGATTCCTTACTTTAACTGCAGTTGTCATTGGTGCAAGTTTTCTCAACTTACCGTACATCATTTCACCTTTCGGTGCCCATAAAGCTGTTTTCTTGGTGTTATACTATTTTCTATAAAGGCTATCATCCCGACCATGCTTCCTAATTGCAACTCCCTAGAAAAGTGTCCATCTGCATTATTTTTCTTTCAAAGAAACAGCAGACGAATTTTCATTACTAGATATACTTTTATATTTACACTTGATTTAGATTTCTTATGTTTTAATTCAGTTTCATTGGCCAGATTTGCTAGAAGTTTCTTTCCACCCTATGTTTCCTCTTTAATTAGATCTCAAATGATATAGTTTTTCATCAACACCCATTTTCCCTCGTAGGCATTTTCCTACCGCACCTTCTGATATATAATCATCACCCTGAGCAACCCAACCTTATAAATTTGGGCTAGGGTAATAACTATATTGATTTTCGTTCTTGGTTGAAGTAGTGGGAGGCTTTGAAGGCCCTATTAGAGTCCAATGCACCCTAAAAGTTAGTCTAATCTCTATTAATCTCCTTACAATGCCACCAAAAATTGATCCCTTCACAATACTTGACACATAAATAGGAGCAACAATCGATATTAAATCTTAACAGCATATCAAAACCATATTCATGGTCCCTCAACCTTATCAGTTCGGACCAATTAAACTTAATTGTAAAATTTCAAATATCTTATTTGAATGATCAATGAATAATCGGTAAAAACAACATTCATAAAATTAGTGTACTCTATATGTGTTTTCACGATAACATTATCAGTAATACATACCTCCCACATATGAAGTAGTTCCAGCTGCAAGCAGGTTATTTCTCCAAACCCATCTTCACTACAGCCTCTTGTATTGGTGGGGCAAAAGTTGTTCAACTTTCAGTTCCTTATATCTACAAAGAAGAGGGAAAAAATTGATTTCAAATAAGAGAAGAATAGAAAGAACATTATACATCTATTGCAGCAGATATGGAATCTGTTACAATAGATGTGGAGTCTATTGGAATACATTAAACCAACCTTGCTAGTGGTTCAATTTATTCCAACAGTTGCTCCGTCTGTTGCAACATCAACAACAGCATAAACTACAAAGAAACAACATCAACAACAAAGAAACAACATCATTTGTTCCAATACCATCAACGACAGCATCAACAATAAAGAGGCACATCCTTTGTTCCAACACCATCAACAACACTACACTACAAGTTCCAACATTAACCCCACTAACAATATCAATAGCAGCATCAACAATAAAGAAACAAATAAAATACATACAAAAAAATGATACTGCCAATAAAGCTTTTAAACTTCTCCTAACAGATGACTTTTTTCGCATACTGTAATTAAAACAATGGTTCATTCATTCAAGACTTAAAAGTTCTTTCAAATTTTGTAAATAAATATGATATTCGTAAATGGTAATTAAATAAAAATAGATGTAAATAACTTGTAAGGAAGAAGACGAGAATTAAAGAACAATAATGAGTCATACCTGCAATGTCAAAATCAAGAGGATCAAAAGAGCAATTTTAGTCAAGGAAAGATATGGATCGATTTAGATCCGAAAGGATCTTTATGAGAAAAAGGAGAGAAAAATGAGATGACTGTGATAACTCTAAAGAGGAGAGAAAGAAAAAGATGGGAGATGAATAAATTTAGGGTTGAAGGATAGATAATTCTAGACATGGATTTAAATATTTGTTAATATTCATTAATAACTTGAGGGGCACGAGGAAGATGGGTGACTTTGAAAAGACAAGACTAGACTACTCAATGAGATTTTTAAGTTATCCAGAAAATATTTTTTACCACCTTCAGTAGTACTTTTTTACTATCTTTCTTCTTCTTTCAAACAAAAGATTGCTTAAGAATTAAAAAAATAATTCAAATAGATATGTCATCTGTTGCAACAGATATAAATATCTGTTTGAAATTTTGCAATAGCTCAGTCATCTATCAAAATAGATGCAAATGTCTATTTGATAACTAAATTAGATATGTCATCTGTTGCAACGGATATCAATGTCTGTTTGAAATTTTCCAATAGCTTTGTCATCTGTCAAAATAGATGCAAATGTCTATTTGATAATTAAATCAGATATGTCATTTGTTGCAACAGATATCAATATCTATTTGAAAATTTTCAATAGCTTAGTCATCTGTTGCAATAGATTTATTTGCAATACATAGGGTGAAGTACAACTTCAATTGAGTCTTTGCAATTACATAATATTAGTATTGCATTCCTATCGACCCAAGTCAGAGTCGTTGATTGATCGCTCTGAGTTAAAACATTTCATATTAACTTATTATTGAGGAAGTACCTAAATTAATTTAGATAGAACTAGTGATGAGTACATTAGGGTGAACTACAACTTCAATTGAGTCTTTACGATTGCATGATGTTGGTATTGCTTTCCTACCAACCCGATCGGAGTTGTTGATCAATCACTCTTTGTCGAAATGTTTTGTATTAACTTATTATTGAGGTAATACCTAAATTGATTTAGATATAAATATGGATAAGTACATTAGGGTGAACTACAACTTTAATTAAGTCTTTGTGTTTGCATGATATTGGTATTGCGTTCCTACCGACCCGAGTCAGAGTTGTCGATCGATCACTCTAAGTCAAATTGTTTTGTATTACTTTATTAGTGAGCTAATACCTAAATTGATTTAGATATAACTAGGGATGAGTCCATCAGGGTGAAGTACAACTTCAATTGAGTCTTTGCAATTGCATGATATTGGTATTGCGTTCCTCCCGATCTGAGTCGTTGATCGATCACTCTGAGTTAAAATATTTTGTATTAACTTATTATTGATCTAATACCTAAATTGATTTAGATAGAACTAGGGATGAGTACATTAGGGTAAAGTACAACTTTAATTGTGTCTTTGCGATTGCATGATATTGGTATTGCGATCCTCCTGATCCAAGTCATCGATCGATCACTCTGAGTCGAAATGTTTCATATCTTTTAAAATTTTAAAAATAATTAAGATAAATTTGGACCAAATTAATATTTTCAAAACTTGTCATTCTTTTCTAAAATACAATTCAGCCCAGACAAATCATCCATTTGGGGGGAAAACGTTTCATAATTTCAAATCTCGATTTTCTTGATCCTTTATCTCTCTCAACAATACAAACAACAACTACTCAACAAATTGCTCAACTCTTCACTATAGATCAATTTTCTTTTCATTTTCAACCACATAGGTGTTATTTTTTACTCCATTCTTGCTTGTATTCATTGTTTTATCTATCTTCGTAGTTAACAGAGTTCAAGAAGATTCCTATATTTGTTATTATTTTCTAAAAATTATGGTTTTTAGTTAATGATAAAAAAATAAGACTTTTAGTTGTATTATCTTCGAGATTGGGTTTACAATTTTGAGTTTTGATGCTAAAAATGTAGGAAGAACCCAAGAAAACCCTAATTTTTGTAGCAGTGTTTCATTGACTATCGTGGTATTTTTGAATGGTGTTTGTGGTGTTGTTGGTGGCTATTGTTGGTGGTGTCGATATTGGTGGTCTTAGTGGTGGTGTGGGTGGTCTTGGTAGTGGTGGTGGCAGTTTTGGCGGCCTTGGTGCGGGTATTGGTGGCATTGATAGTGGTGTGGGTGGTGGTCTTAGTGGTCTATCTGTTGCAACAGGTGGAACATTTGTTGGGAGATATTAAATAGGTGTTCAAACAAATTCCCCATTTGTTCCAACTGATGGATTATCCATTGGAGTTTTTATTTGTAATGTGGCGTATAATAATTTATTGAAATTTATCTTAACTTTTTTTTAAAAAAAAATTATACAGACATCAAATGTAATGTATTTTTTGTTTTTCTATTGTTTGTAGTTAAAAGATGTCTCCTAAAAGAAAAATAAACTAAAAGTGGATCAACTTCTGACCACCTAACAAAAAAGGCTAGAGTACTGACGGATTCGGAGGAACTTCCTGAACAGTCCCAGTCACGAAAAAATGAGTGAGAAAAGTTATGAAAAGGGTGGTGGAAAAGGGCATATAGAGGCTGGTGAGGAAAATAAAAGTGAGGAGGGAGAAGAATATAAACACGATCATAATGCCTCACTAATGGGGCATGAAATAAGATCGAAATCCCAGCATGAGGCTTTTAAAACTGTTAGTATTGACAGGTTTCAAGTTGTGATACCGATAGATGACCCTGCAAAACTAACTAGTGATCTTGTACTTAAAAGTCATTTTGGGAAACCTTTTGATGAATTTAGGAATATTATGAACAATGAAAACATAGACAGACTTTTTAAGAAGAGTTGATTTGGACGCTTTCTTGAGCTGCCTGAGGACCACACTAACCGTTTCCATATGAGCATGGCATATAGTCTTCTCATGCACAGGATCAAGTACGTGGGGGATGATAAAGAATAGAAGGAGGGCAAAAAAATATGGATGGAATCTGGATCAACTATTATGGCATACTGGTTTGTTTTGGCTTGAAAGAGTTTACCATGGTGACGGGCTTTCTATGCAATCATCTAGAAGAACATCTCATCAAGAAAACACCTCCCTTGAAAGGTCTAAGGCAAATAGTACATCCAAACCACCACTATCAAATAGATGGAAAGCATTATCCAAGCAACCAACGTAAGGGAAAATAGATGGGTTTTTGGACATTGCTGGACGTAGCTACAAAGAAGCAAATTTGATAGAAGATCTCAAGGTTAAACCATACCAAAGCAGTAGAGGGAGCAATTGTGCTTAATTTAGTTTGCCCATGACGTTATATTGGTAAGAGACATCAACAAAGTCATAGAAGATGATTTGTTGAAGCTTGCTGATGATTTTGAGAAATTCAACAATTATCCTTGGGGATATGACAGCTACCTACTACTTGACTGTCAAATATTTACTGACAAAGCTATCTCCAAAGACGATCATATTATACGGATTTCCTTAGGCTTTCATGGTAAATTTAATCACTATTTGTTTACTCATCCATTAATTTATATTGAATAATTATTATGACTTTTTTCACTTCCTTCCTATTTACATATTTTAGGCTTGGGCATTTGAATTCATTCCTCCCTTCTGAAAGCAGTTCAAGGATTACTGTAACACCCCATACTTTTACTTAGCTTAAATTCATCACAAAAATGTCAAAGACTTGATTTAAGGATGAATACACTTTTATACATATGGAATTTTTAAGTTTTTGACTTTTTAATGTGTCCAAAATTGAATAAGCTTTCCATTGATACAAAATTCTCCCAAATCCGACACCCAGGTGAAGAGTTAGAGCCATTTTAGTGAGACAATGTACCACTCGGTACTCTAGCGTATCGCGGAGGCAGTCCAAATGGCATTTATCATTTTCAAGTGAGACAACGCAATACCATTGCATCGCTCCACTAGCCTTTTTCCCAATTATCATTTTCCAGTATGACTCCGCGATCATAGAGCATCGCACCAAAGGAAAAATTTGCAACCAGTGAGGCACCATGATAGCGCCACATCACGCTATCAACCTAGTTCCCAGTTTTCCACTTTCCAGTGGCACGATGCGATAGTGTCGTGTCGCGCTAGGTGCCCAGTTCAAAAAATTTTCACGAAAAAACTAAAAGGACGTCCAGGGTTAAAACAGTCATTTCCCATGATTTTATTATGCCCAGATATGGGATTTAATCCCTAAAAACGTCCTTAGCTACTCATTATTCAATTCATCCCCAAATTAAAAAGCATTCTCTCTCAAAGAGGCAAAAACCCTAGTTCAAGAAATCAAGAACAAGTCTAAGGATTTCTTTTAAGAACCTTCAAGAAAGAATCTTCCAAGGTATGTTAGATGTTCATCCATTGATCCTTACCTTCCATGGAGCCCAAGAATCCTTTTTCAAAATACAAGATTTATGATTTATGATTTTCATGTTTAAATCAGATTGAATTCATGTTCATGATGTTGTTTGAGTTTTAATCCATGATTTAGATTACAAGTTCAAAGAATTGATTCTTGTATGTGTTGAATTACATGATATTTATGATAAACCCTTCAATTTGCAAGATGACTGTTGTAACCATGTTAACTCTAAGTGTTTATGATTTAATGAACCAAGTATGCTTCTCATGTGTTTGATAAATTGTCTATGAGAATAAAATAATGCCATTATAGCATGCTAACATGTATTCCCCATCCATGTACAAGTTAATGCATTAAACGTGTTTGTTGAAATGTTTCTATGAATGAATTATGACAAAGTGAACATTGTTATGTTATTCAAGATGATGCTTTGCTTTACTTTTCATGCTATCGAGTTCTAGGGGTATTTAATACCGAATAATTTAGTTGTTTACCTAGAGCCAGTGTCAGTGAGAGGATAGTATCAGTCAAGTCATGATCAGTAGTACTCTCAGTCAGTTACAGAACTTAGTAGAACTCATTCAGTTACAGAACTTAGGAAAACTCAGTAAACTCTGTATCAGTTCAATCCAGTTTAGTACAATCAGATCAGTATATTTCAATTGGGAGTAGGATTCAGCACTGAGAAAGCCTAGGGATGAGGTCTCACCCGTTAACTAGGACTGGGTCTCTAGAAAAAGCCCTAAGTTCCAGAACTATGTTGCCAGTGTAGGTTATGAGATGTCACCCATTGGATAGGACTAACATACTCAGGGATCACCCGCTAGTTTAGGACTGATCTCAGGGGTCACCCATTAGTTAAGACTGACTCCACAGTAGTTATTATTACCCATGGCACGGTACTGATACCCTTCCAATTGGGATTACAGATTGGACCCCAACTAAGTTATCTTATCTTATTTGGGGCATATCGGTTAGATGATTACCTCCTACGGTTTTAGATTCAATCTTCAGTTTAGAACTCAATTTAGTTCTACAGTATCAGGACTATCAGCTACAGTCAATCGATATCAGTAACTCAGTTATTAGTAAATCTCATATTATTAGTTACTCAGTTATCAGAACTCAGTACTTAGTTTTAGAAAAGTTTAGATATAGTATACATCTATATATGTCCACAGTATTGCGTACTCAATGATTTCAGTAATTTTAATTATTCACGTACTCTCATATTCAGTTACTCTATATCATTTAGTCAGTTATTGTTCATACATATGAACCCTTTCATTTAGCCTTACCTTATCTAGCATACCAGTACATTCCTATGTACTGACGCATACTTTCCTACGCTATGATATTTCCTATCATAGGTTTGGATGCTTAGGTTCCCGACCATGCATAGTAGATTCAGATTCAACCAGCAGCAGTAGATTTAGCAGTGAGTCCTCATCTTTCAAGGATATTCTATTATTTCATATTCTAGTAGATATAGTAGTTCAGTAGATGAAGTTAGTTGGGGGATTGTTCCATCAAATCCACTTTCAGACAGATTTAGTTAGAGGCTTTTCAGACTAGACTTTCAGACAGTATTTTGATTTACAGATGTTATATTTTATCAGTATTTTCAGATGTTTTAAACCTTATGGCATTTCAACCTATTTTTCCGCATTAATTACACTATTATTATTCAGTGCTCACAACCGATATCATTCATGCGTTAGCTTGTAGTCCTTCAGGGTCGTAAGCACCGTGTGACAACTATGGGGTAGTCCCAAGTTGTTATAATTATCGAGATGAGGTTTTCCATCCAAGGATCCTTAGGTGGTTAGATGCAAAGAGCAATACAAGAATTAAGGAGGCTAGTCTTTTAAACCCACTAGATGATGCAGTACGCCTTCTTTCGAGTAAAATAATTTGATTCTAAAAAAGAAATTGAAAAAGATGTGCCACCTATTGCGATAGATGGATCATCTATTGCAATAGATTACCCATCTACTATAACTGGTGCAATATATGGGTAATCTATTGTGACAGACAATCCATATTTTTTAATAGATTAACTATTTATTGCTCCAGTTCCCTGAACTCGACTCGACAGATTACCTATCTACTACAAATTATGAAACATCATCTATTGCGATAGACAGATCATCCGTTGCATAAGTTGACTGTGTTAATATATAACCCAACTGACTGTAAATTATTATTATATGATTTAAATATATCTGTCTTTTTTATAGATTATGCATCCTTGGATTGTGCCTACTGAGCAGGAGTTGGGGACGACTTTTTTTATTACTCTAGGTCTTGTTAATACAATAGCAGACCCAACAATAGAGTTAATAAAGAATGAATTGGCTGAAGAAATAGACATAAAAAGAGTAGTTAGGCAAGGTCAGCCTAATGTTGAAGCTCTTCATGACCAACCTACTGCAATAGATCAGAGTGCTTCTTCTAGGGGTATTGCTGGTGGCAGCCATCCTGATACTGATGCTTCTGCCAGTCGTAATGATGAGTATGTTGATTCTCAAGAAAAAATAAATAAGTTTGAAATCACCCCTTACATAGGTCTATCTCGCCCATACACCAGTCCCTCCCACCCTTACAATGGTCCCCCTCACCCCTCTTCACCCTCATGTTCTCATTATAAATGCAATGTATGCAAGGACAGACAAGATAAACTTCTCAAAAAAATAAAGGCTATCTCTTAGGCTGCCGAGAATTGAAATTCAATAGGGATGTCATATTATCCAAGAAGGTGAGAGAACCATACACTCCTACTGTGGTAGTTAAGAGGAAGAAAATAAAAATTAGCCAAATAATCTCTAGTTTGAAAACAAAAATGATTGAAACTTATAATGCCCCGAGAGTACACCTTGAATGCCACACGGTGCTTACAACCCTGAAGGACCACAAGCTAACCCATGACTGATATCTGCTGTGAGCACTGAATAGTAATACTGAAATAAATATGGAATTAAGTTAAATTTCCATAAGGTTCAAAATCTAAATACTAATAATAATAACATCTGGTAAAAATATCTTAAAAATAAACACTGTCTGAACTGGTTTAGTCTGAAAGCCTCTAACTGAACTGTCTGAATATGGAATAGATGGGACAAGCCCTCAACTAACTCCAACTACTGAACTACTGATAAACTAAAATAAATCATATCCCTGATAGATGAGGACTCACTACTAAATCTACAACTGCTGACTTGATCTGCCTAAATATGGTCGGGATCTTGAGCGTCTGAATCTATGATATGAGATATCATAGAACAAAGAAAGAGTATATAGTCAGTACGTGGAATGTACTAGTATGCTAGATGAAGTAAGGCTGAATGCAAGGGTTCATATGCATAAACAAGAACTGATTGAATGATATAGAGTAATTGAATATAAGAGTATGTGGATAACTGATACTATAGAAAGCACTGAGTATGTAATACTGTACATATATATATATAGACTGTAACTGAGGTTTTCTAAAGCTGAGCACTGAGTTCTGATAACTAAGTAACTAATATCTGAAGTTACTGATAACTAATTTACTGATACTGATTGACTGTGTCTGATAGTCCTAATTCTATAAAATGAACTGAGTTCTAAACTGAAGACTAAAACTAAAACTGTAGGAGGTAATCATCTAACCGACATGCCCCAAATAAGATAAGATAACTGGGTTGGGGTCTAATCTGTAACCCTAATTTGAAGGGTGCTAATACTATTCCACAGGTACTAGCATCTACTGTGGAGCCAGTCCTATCTAACGGGTAACCCCTGATATCAGTCCTAAACTAGCACGTGATCCTTGAGTATGTCAATCCTATCTAACGGGTGACATCTCATAACCTACGCTGGCTACATAGTTATGAAACTTAGGGATTATTTTTAGGGACCCAATCCTAACTAACGGGTGAGCCCCCATCCCTAAGATCACTCGGTGCTGAATCCTACTCCCAACTGAATAGACACTAAACTATTATACTAAACTGTACAGGACTGATACTGAGTCTATTGAGTTTTTCCTGAGTTCTGTAACTGACTGAGTTCTATTGATCGTGACATAACTGATACTATTTTATAACTGATACTAGCTCTAGGTAAATAACTAGATTGTCGGGTATTAAATGCCCCCAAGACTCGATAGCACAAAAAAAAGACATAACATGATCATAAAGGAATAACAATACGTGTTTGATAACAATGCACTCATTTAGACATTTTATCAAACACTTGATATACATGAACTTGTGCATGAATGGCATCACATAATAACATGTCATGCTTTCACTAGTCAAATCACATAAGTATTTCATCAAACACTTGTAGGGCATAAGCTTGTATATGATTGGGATCACATAATAACATGTCATGATTCCACTATTTACTTCACATAGGCAATTTAGCAAACACTTGGGAAGCATGGATTATTCACATGATAATAGCCAACACATGAACATCATAATACATTAATCAATTTGTAAATTCAAGGGTTTATCAAGATAATCACATTTTCATCACACATGTTATTCAATTTTAATAATCCATCAACTTGAGATTGCTCTTGGTTTCTTGAACTAGGGTTTTTGCCTCTTGGAAAGAGAATGTTTTATTCTTGAGAGAAAGTGAGGAAATAATGAGGCAATAGGTTATTTAGGGATTTAATTTCGTGTTTAGTAAGGAAAATACCAAACTACCCCTGAGAATAAATGAAAATTTTTTATTAAAAAACCCAATTTTGGGCCCTGGCGCGACGCGGTACTATCACATTGTGTCAATGGAAAATGACAATTGGGAACTGGGGGCCTAGCGAGACGCGGTGGAATCGCGGTGCCCCTTTGATTCTGAATTTTGGACTTAGTGCGATGAAGTAGAATCGCATTGGAACACTGGAAAAGGACAATTATAAACTGAGCCTATGGAGCGACGTTCCAATATCGTGATGGAGCACTGGAAAGTGACAATTGCCATTTGGCTTGGCTCTGCGACGTGCTAACGTTCTAAGTGGTACACTGTCTTACAAAAATGGCTTTAACTCTTCACCCAGGTATCAGATTTGGGCGAATTTTATATCGTTGGAAAGCTAATTGAATTTCCTATGCAATGGAAGGATCTAAAATGAATAATAATAAGTATTTCAAAAAATTTGCATAGGATTACTAATGTACTAAGATTTAAATTAAGCTAGAGAAATACAGGGTATTACACAACTCTTCTCTCTCCAAAAGTTGTTGAAGTTTTAGGACCACTAAAGAAGGTGCACATATATGTGGAAATTAGCAATGAAGAGAGGAGGTAACTATGAAATGCCAAGTATCCCAAGAAGAAGGAACCTGCAAAAGAATACACCATGCATATGTTTGACAATAAAGACTTCAGGAGTATGGCATTTATGCGTCAATGGTACGTGGATAGGGTAAGTTTACTTTTCCTAACTTATCCTTCTAATCTACTCTATAAAGAAGAATCCACGCAATAGATGTGTCATCTGTTGCAACAGCTGGGTATTCTAGTGAAACTAGTACTGTTCTATTATAATAGATTAAACATCTGTTGTACAAGTTGTGTTAGTTATGTAATCTGTGAATGATTCAGAGAATCCTCTGCAACCGATGGAACATCCGTTGCACCTTTCCACTATATTTTTCTTGTTTTACAATTACTAACCTATTTAAAAATCGTCGTCTTATATCACAGTATGTTGATGAAATTCTCTGCCTCATGAGGAGCAGACAATTATCATACCCGAATGCTTATGATGTTGCCGATAGGTTAATAGACCTCAACCTCTACAATAATTTCAAGAATACGTATAATAGGCTTTGTAAGCTAGCGTCAACTCCCGGTGGCAAGGGATTTGATATGTTAGTTTCTACATACGAATATGAGGAAGATATAATTAACTATGTTAGAGGGAAGAGGCCATATCCACACGGCAAGAACTGTACTAAGGCAAAGATAATTCTTGCAGTCATGAATGAGGAAGTCAAATATTTTCTTGCTGTTGAGATATTTCTCAAGAAGGGAAAGATTAAGGTTTATGACTACAACTTTCCAGTGTTTAAGGACACCACTTTTTTCATCCACGTGCAGCCACTGTTGGAGTTGCTTCCCAGCTTATTGAGGTAGAGGAAACTGATGTATCATTTGCCAGCGAAAGTCTTGATGAAGAAAGCATGAGATTTTGAAGGTTGAAACAAGGGCATGCATCTTTAAAAAAATAAAATTGATGCCATGTGCGGGCCGTACTCGCTTACA
This sequence comes from Capsicum annuum, assembly GCF_002878395.1. Classification (NCBI taxonomy): domain Eukaryota; kingdom Viridiplantae; phylum Streptophyta; class Magnoliopsida; order Solanales; family Solanaceae; genus Capsicum; species Capsicum annuum. Next base: position 29,561,864 of record NC_061121.1, on the reverse strand, counting down.
TACATTGAATATTTACTGACTGACACAAAAATATTCGATCTGTGTGATGCTGTTGTGGCAAAGAGGCAAGAGGTCTGGGCTTATGGGGTACTAACTAAATTATTTGGATCCTTTGTATAAAGAAGAGGATGTACAAAGACAAGAACTATAACAATTTTTTATGTTTGAGGAAAGCTAATTTTTCTATAATGCAACAGATTATTGATCTGTTATTTCTATAATGCAACAGATTATCTATCTGTTATAACAGATAGTATATCTATTGTGACAAACTAATTATCGATTGCAATAGGTTGGTCATTTGTTGCATTATACAGATATCTCTCAGTCTCTACCACAACAGATATGTTACAACATATAGTCTATCTGTTGCATCTTATAGGTAATCTATTAGAAAAAATCGAAAAAGTAGGAAGACGAACTGTTTGATAATTTCCAACAGATGACCTGTATTACAACATATGTCTAAATCTGTTTGATAATTTCCAACAGATATGTCATCAGTTGAAACATATGTATTAGCTGTTGAAATATTTGAATATAGTATTCCATTTCAATTAATAAGTTCAAAACTAAAGAGTAAATTATATTCACAGACAACATTAAATAAATCAATGCCTTCAGAAATTACATGAAATAACTCAAAAAATAAATAAAATATAAAAAAATTATTATGGGTACAAATGATCTGCTCTACAAATAAATCAACAATTTAACCTTTAGTGCCAACAATTATCAAGGAGAGGTTATTACTTTGATAGACTCAAGCTATAGAGATCTACTCAATATGGACAAGGTGTTCTTCATCAAGTGCTATGGAATTTGGCTTTGGTCGTCGTGGATCTTTAATGTCGCTTGCGTACAATTTCTGAGCTTTCACTTCTCTGTATTTACATAAAAGAGCAGCATATCTTTTGTGGAGTAATCCGCCATTAAGTTCAACATTTGGTACTTGTAATCCATCACTCAAATACTCAACATAAGCGGCAATAAAAAGACCGCAATCCCTGTGTTTTAAAAAAATAGATAATCCATATCTTGCAGTTCATGTAAGCATTGTGAAATTTATGAAATGAAACTAAATCATGATACTTATAGGCTACCAATGGGTTGTTGAAAAATTCCTTCAACATATTCTACATCAAATGGATTACCCATTTTATACCGGTATGCTTCAATCATTGTCCAATTAGTACGAACATTTTGGTCCAAAAAGCCACTCATATCAAGGTAAGTAGGCGATATTTTTCCCAGCTTTTGTATATTCGATGACTGTGCAGGATGTATCTTTCCCGATATCGAGTCATAAACTCGGATGCACCTCTTTTCTAGAACGACGAAAGCCAACAACCAATGGAATTATCACCGTAATTGATTGGGATGTATACTTTGTTGATCAAATGCCAAGGTAAGCCAGCTGGAATGCTAAAATCTTTGATGATGTTGATTAAGTATTTCTCAGTTCGGGAAACTTTCGGCTGTTGTTGACAAAACCTATCGTAGACTTTATTGATGTAAACTTTGTACAAATAATTTCCCGTCGTGTATCTATGTTGTTCTTGTGTTTGCAACTTGGACTTCTTTCAGAGGTAGTAAAAAATGACATCGACGTACTGCACATATTATTAAACATTTTAGATTATGTGACAGTAAAATTAATACACAAAAATAATTAAATAAAGTATCAATTAATAGTAATATGTATGGAATTTAAACCTCATCATTCCAGCAAGTTTGGGGCTGTGACATAAAATAGAACCAATCCTTCATTCCAGGATGTGCAACAACAAAGTCAAACATATCAAAATCAAGACTCGATTCGTTCACTTCATAGTATCCATCATTTTGTTTTCTACATGATTTATATGTGTTAATGCCATATTTTTACAACAAAAATTGTATAGATAAATATCTTTAAGAGCTGATTTATGTACCTGCCAACGTGATGCTTTAACATCCCATCGGCAATCCATTCTAAATAGTGGTTGATCAACTTTTTTAGTTTTTTGGAGCCTCATTCGAGATGTTGAACCCTTCAAATGGGTAATTCTTTCATTCTCCCGGACTAACAGGCTTCATTTTTTATTCTTACATGAAAGCAGTTGATGGACTATCAACTATGATATTATGTTGTTTATGTAATACCCCGTACTTTTTCCTAACTTAAATTCGCTCCTAGAATGTCAACGACTAGCTTCAAAAATGATTACCAATTTATGCATATGGAATTTTCAATATTTTAACTTTCCATTGTGTGGGAAATTGAATAAGCTTTCCATCGCTACCAAATTCGCCCAAATCCGACACTTGGTTGAGAAGTTAGAGCATTTTTAAGTTGACAGTGTGCCACTTGGACTCTCAATGCATCGCGGAGAAGGCAAAAATCACAATTGTCACTTTCCAGTGAAGCTCCGCAATCATGGTGCGTCATGAAGGAGCCCCATTTCACATTTGGCAATTTCCAGTGAGGCTCCGCGATAATGACAGGTTGTGGAGATGGCCAAAATGACATTCCAAAGGGGCACCGCGATGGTGGTGCATCGCGGAATATGCCCAGTTCCCAATTGTCCAAATTCCAGTAAACCACCGCGATAGTGGCTCGTCGCGGTGGCCACCTAGTTCGGAAAAATGTTATATTTTTCAGTTCCATTTAGAAGTTTAAAGAGGATATTTTGGTCAATTTCCAAGCCCCCAATCCATCGAAACATAATATTTAATCCTATTCTAAGCACTTTATGCTCAATTTTATCCATTCTCTCTCAAAGCAAAACCCTAAAGCTCTATTCTCCAAGAAAGCTTCAAATTGAGGATTCCCAAGGCAAGATAATCAAGAACTCATCTCCAAGAACTCAAATAGGAATCAATAGATCAAGTTTCTTCATCTAATCTTCAATCAAGGAATGTGGGATTTTTCAACAAGGAAAATATTTTCATCATTATGCCCAAAACTTATTTTAATTACAAATTTACTGAATTTTATGTGATTTTCCATGAAATTGAAGTCAGGGTTTATACCCAATATTGCTATTTATAAGATTATGAGATTTCAAGTGGTTTAGAAGTTGAGTTGCATGTTTATGTTCATATTTTCATGCATATTGCAGAAATTTCCAGATTTTAAGTTGATTTATAAATGTTTACATTACCAAACATGAATATTATGATGTTTTAACGCGAGTTTGATGCATGGGTCATTAATCCCTAATTAGAGATTGATATTTCAAGATTTTTTATGCTATGAGCACCCTATGATAAAATTATTCTCAGATTTTTGATAAAGATTTGACCTTTTGGTCCTAAGCTAAGATAAAGAATCCACATTGTTCATATAAATTGAGATTTAAATAAAAGAAAAGGCATAATTGGTTTTTTTGTAAAACCTTGTGCTATTTTGAAGTGGATTTCTTAAGATTCTGAACATAAGAATGGGAGTAGTATTTAGTACCGAGATGGGTATGTTACCAAGGTTTCATGCCCCAGAACTACGTGCCCTCGTAGGATTAAGATTATTTCCACTACTACATAGATGACTAAGATTGTGATCACTTAAGATAAGAAGTTCTATTTCAATGGCAAGGGTAGAACATCTTTCCCCAACATGGGCAAGAAGTGGGACTCCATGAATGCTCACATGGTTTATGTCGGTTAGAAGAACCTGCTAGAGTTCCTAAGTCCCTATCAGTAAAGATTTTCAGAATAGTTTTGAAGTATTTTTCCTACTAGTAAAGAAAAGATTTGAAATAATTCTCTTAAGATAAAGTATTTTCTATAATAGAAAAGAATAATAGAAAATCTTTTAGAAAACTATGTATAAAGGCTCACGAATTTAGTCAGACTATGATTTGCAGAAAGACTTTAGCTACAGTTTTCAGCTTTCAGATCTCAGATTTAAGAGTGATTCCTTTCTACACTTAGACAGTACAACTTTTAGAACTAAATGTTATGACTCACTAGATTTATAAAGCATGACTTGCTTCTCATGATTATTATTTTCAGTATTTCAGATATTTCAGCTTATGTGAGTCATTTACATTTAGCATGCATTGTTTTACAAATTATGATGATGAGATGATATTTTTACTTATGCATTCACCCCCCATATACTCAGTACATCCTCAAAGTACTGATCCACATATATGTTTATGTGTTACATTGTCTCATAATGTAGGTATTAGTTCAGTTGTAGCACGCATACCATATCAGACAGTTTGCACTTTTCATTCAGCAGGTGATGAGTCCTCTTGATTCAAGAAGTCGAGTCAGTTATATAGTTTGAGAAGTATTGTATTTTTTCTTTATTCAGTCGTATTGATTTGGGATAGTTGGGGGTCTTGTCCTAGCTACCTACAGTCAATACTAGTAGAGGCTTCATCGACAGTCAATAGAGATAATGTATTTGATTCCAGTATTATTTTGTAAAAGCAGAGTTGTAAATATTTTAATTTAGTTCTGTATTGATCAGATTCATAAAAGAGTTATCTTTCACTTATTTTGATCAGATTTATGTATTTTATTCAGTTGCTTATGAGTTACACCAGTAGAAGGGTTAGCTTGGGATCACTTGTGGACCTAAGCACCGTGTGACATCTTGGCACCATTTTTAGAGTGTTACAGTTCAGAAGTAGCTTTTACTGTGACATCCACCTGGAAAGACAAAATTATCAATGCTAATAATCACAGATATACAGCAGATTATCTATCTGTTGCATCATATGGATAATCTATTAAGACAAACTCAAATAGGTAAAACAGATTTAGATGATAATTTTGAACAAATGGCCCATCTATTGCAACATATGACTCATCTGTTGGTACAAATTAAAATAGTAGTAAGACCTATTTGATTTGCTGAAATAGACAGACATATGTTACAACAAATAACATATTTGATGCAATAGGTTATACGATAGTTGCAACAGATGTATATATATGTTTGATAATTTTCAGCAGATGTATAATCTGTTGAAATAGATATGTTTCTATTTGTTTGTTGGAATAGATGATATACATTCACCTTCTATAGCTCATGCTGCTCTCCTGTGGCCCTTATACATTGATCAAAGGTGCAATACAAAGACATAGCAGTTATAATTTTACTATTTTCAATGCTTGATGAAGCCTTAGAAATATCTTTCCTTCTCCTCTTATCCACCTTAATCTCTAGTGGAGTGTATGGATATGAAATCCTCTTTGATAGAATGACACCCCTCTTAGATGTCTTTTCTTTACAGAAGCAGTTAATATATTAATAGCATTAATCACTCCATCATATTTTGCCTTGCAGTCTTGACATTTGCATGCAGAAATTCGCTAGAAATGGCAAAATCTGTATAACCAGTATGATCATTATCATTATGATTTGTTGTTTTAAAAACTGTAAGAAGAGCACCACTACCACTACCACTACCACTACCATCATCATCAACAACAATCCCACCTTCCAAAATTATTTTTCTTATGATGGTTGTTGCTCCAAACAATTCCTCCTTTATTATATCAATGACCTTATGGTTCGATAAAGTTTACACATATCATAAATTAAGAAAAAATGGCATCTTCAACTCTCGATTGATCAGAACAAGCCACGGATGGACAATCTAAATTAAATTAGTACATATATTAGAATGATAGTGAAATCATTTTTAAAAAAAATTAATTAAAACAAAAACTTAATTAGAATTACACTTACTGCATCCTTCGAGGGATTGAAAAGATCAAGAACTTTTGCATTTTTATCAGTTTTGGCCGACAACCATCTCAAGATTCTTGGACAAAAAACTTCTTCCTGGCAGTTCACTTATTGTCTCAAATAAGGAATGGCTTTAAATGCCCAAGTTTATAAAATAACACTAATAAATCAAAAGCATTATTGAAAAATAAAAAAATGAATCATGTCATAATAAAAGAAATATTTACCATGAAACCCTATGGAAAGCCATATAAGTTGACTGTCCTTGGAGTTAATGGAGTCAACAACTACTTGACGGTCATTTTGTATTTATTACCCCAGGGATAGCTGTTAAATGCCCTAAGATCCTCTGAGAGCTTTATCAAACCAAGTGGTATATTGTTGTTAACATCTCTCGCCTAAAGAACATTATGTACAAACCAAACCAAACCAAGCACAATGATTGCTTGTGCTTCTTTTATAGTCTTTTACCTTTCAATCTTCTATTAAATTTATGTTTTTGAAGCTTGGACCAATAAGGGACACCAGGTCATCACGATCACTCGACTTGCCTTTGCTTTTTTTGGGTGTACGGGGTGCTTTTTTGGGCTAGAATAGGTATCGCTTGAGATGGAGAAGGAGGATAACAATTTAATCCAATAACTATAGTAAACTCCTTCCAACCAAAACAACAGGCATGCCATAGTAATTTAGCCACACATCATCCATCTTATCTTTGTTTTCATATATAAACCTACGCTTGAGAAGATCATATACCATTTTTATTTAGAAACAAGCATTATTGTCCTTTGACAAATCAAGATATTGCCCAAAGCAATTATTCCTTAAATAAACATCCAATATTTATTCTCGAAGTGTTTTTCTGAAGGTACAAAAGATTTTTCCATGGATGACTTAACCACGAAATCACCCATTAAATTTATGGCACCATCGCACTGCATTCTCACGAGATAACGACCAATGTTGAAGATTTTGACCAACTATTTAGTGAAAGGGCTATTATCATTTGGAACATCTTTTTTGAAACATTCCTTCTCCCAATATTCATCACCTTCTGCTCGTGATTGAGATAACACTTGTAAAGCAAGCTCATAGAGTGGTGGATGCAACCTAACTTGTTCCTTTACTTGGACTTAAGTCGGTTTCTTTTCTTTTGGGAGCAATATTATCTAAAATTAAAAAGGAACATAAAATATATTATAATTGATTAATGCATCGTTAAAAAAGGGTAACAGTAAATCAAACATGTACAATAGTAAAATAACAGTTCTAAGAGACTGTAACACCCCAAAATCTCATCCTGAGATGTCACACGGTGTTTAACGCTACAAGTATCTCTAAGATAACCCTTTGATCCTGCTACTACTTCTAAAACTTACTTTAGGATGAATAAACCATGCAATAATACTATATCATGCCAAATCTGAACTGAAATAACTGAAAACAATATCTAGATAAGAAAATACAGATAATCTGGAACTCCACTAACAGTCCGACAAGCCTCTACCTACTAAGGGACTAGAGAGTCATTGGGACAAACCCCCAACTGACTCAAACCTAAATGAAAAAATAATAAGCAAATGCCATCAAGACTGAAATTAGGGAAATAGGTCCTCGAACCATAAGGACTCACCAACTGCGGAAGTGTAGATAAGGTACTCAAAGATCATTGTCACTGCTGAGACTGAGCACCTGAACCTACATTATGAGATAATGCAGCACACAGACGTATATATGGATCAGTACTTTGAGGATGTACTGAGTATATGGGGATGTATGCATTTAAGTAAACAATAGCATTACTCTTTATAAAACCATGCATGCAAATATGAATGACTCACATAGCTTGAACAAGTCTGGAATATAAGTCATAAATCATGAATAACGAAACATGTAGTATAAATCTCGTGAGTCATTACACTTAGTTCTAAAACTTGTATTCTCCTCTTATCCTCAAAGCTTGTAAATGAAAGGAAATTAAACAATAGCTTTCAAGCATATACTTTTATCTTAAGGAGAATAAAGAATTTCTTTTGAAACTTAGGGACTCAAAGACTTGGGATTATGGAACTTTGGAACTCTTTGGGAACTTGGGAGTTTCTTCTAACTGACATAAACCATGTGAGCTGACATGGAGTCCAACGTCTTGCCCACGTTGGGGAGAGTTGTTATACCTTTGCCATCGAAATAGAACCTTAACTTTAGTGATCACTATCTTAACCTACTTAGGGTAAATCAGAAATCTACGGGGGCACGTAGTTCTAGGACATGAGACCTTGGAATCATACCCACTCGGTGCTAAATATTAATCTCATACTTAAGCTCAAAGCTTTTAGAAAATCCACCTTAAAATGACATAATGCTTATCTTTCTTTAAATCATGAATTGCTTGATTACTATGGATTCCTATCTGAATTTAGACCCAAAAAGATCAAATCTTTATCTAAAATCAGAAAATATTCTAGCCATGGAGGGCTTATAGCACAAACAATCTTGATACAATATTCTTTAAATGGGGTCATTGACCCAAGCATCAATCTCATATCAAAACATCTTTAAAATTTGGAAAATTTGGAAATGGGCATGGAAATATAAACATAATCATGTAATTCAACCTTTAGTCCATAGGAACTCTCAAAATCTTGCAAACAATAATAATGGGTATAAACCCTAACTTCAATTTTATGGAAAATCTCATAATTTATAGAAATTTGTATTTAAAATAAGCCTTTGGACACAAGGGTGAAAGAGTTACCCTTGTTCAAACCCCACATACCTTAGATTATGAATTTAGATGAACAAGCTTGCTGGAGACTCCTTTTAGTACTCTTGAGTGAGGGTTCTTAAAGCTTTTGACTTGGTAACCTTGAATCTTAAACCAATTTGTAAAAACTATGGTAAAATCTTAGAGAAGGAATTGGGTCTTGCTCTTGAGGATGAATCTGAAGTTCTATGCCTTGATTTGATATATATATAGGTGTTAAAAGGATGGGAAAAGACCAAAAAGTCCTTTTAAAAATGGCTTCAATTCGCTGAACGGAAGTATGTGACGGCCCGATCGACGGTCCGTCTCTAGCTCGACAGTCCGTCGACCTTACCGTCGTACTTGGCCAGAATGAGATATTTTTGCCTTGGTTGTGATGGTTTGGGAGACGGTTTGTCGCTAGCTCGATGGTCCGTCGTCCCTTTTTCGTAGCACTTGGGCAGTTTAGACTGCTTTCTGTAATTCGACCATAACTTTATACCCTGACATCTAATTTTGGCGAAATGGATATCGTTGGAAAGATAATTCAATTTTCCATACGATAAAAAGTCAAATTAGAAAAACTCTATATGATTGAAACAATATTCACTTAGGAAGTCAACCCTTAATTTTCTAGAGACTAAATTAGACTTAAGGAAAAATTCAAGGTATTACAGAGACCACATATTTGTTGCACTAGGTAGGATATCTGTTGCAGCATACAACCAACCTGTTGTAGTGGATGAGTAATCTATTGGAAATAATAAAAATACACCATTCGTCTATTGCACCAGGTAGGTTATCAGTTGTAGCCTATAACTAACCTGTTGTAGTGGATGAGTAATACATTGGAAACAATAAAAATAGATCACTCATCTGTTGCACCAGGTAAGCTATCTATTGTATCCTACAACCAACCTGCTATAGCAAATGAGTAATCCATTTGAAACAAAAAAAATAGATCACTCATCTGTTGCACCAGGTAGGTTATCTATTGCAACCTATAACCAACCTATTGCAGCGGATAAGTAATTCATTGGAAATAATAAAACAAATCACTCATCTGTTGCATTAGGTAGGTTATCTGTTGCACCCTATATAACCAACATGTTGTAGTGAATGAGTAATCTGTTGTAAACAATAAAAATAGATCACTCATCTGTTGCATCAGGTAAGTTATCTATTGTATTCTATAACCAACCAGTTGCAGCAGATTACTAATTCATTGAAAACAATAAAAATAGATCACTCATCTATTGCCAAATAAGTTAGTTGTTGGATCAATATTGTTTAGATTTCTTCTAAACAGAAGAGTCATCTACCGCAATAGATGAATAATTTGTTAGATTGTTCATCTGTTGCATCAGATGTTTAATCGGTTGCATCAGATGTTTCATCTGTTGCAACATATATTTAATCTGTTGCGTCAAATGATTCATTTATTGCATCAGATGGTTTATCTATTGCAACATCATTTTTACCAAGAAAAATAACAAATCAACCCAACAACACCAACGCAACACACACACACCAAGAACATCAACGGTGACCAAAATCACCTACGAATCGAATCAACAGTTCAACAACAAGAACTACAATAATAATAAAAAATTATATTTCACACTAAAAAGAGTAGAGAAGAAATGCCAGAAATTAGGACTTTGTTTAGTCCACATTTCAAATTTAAGCAAAAAATATTGAAATTGTTAACCAATACTAGAAGAGAAGTTGGCTCAAGTTAAGTTCCTCTATTTCTTCATAACTAAAAAGAAATAACTTTTTTACCTATGAAAGAAGAAATGGGACGACGAAGAACTCGAAGTTGTTGTCGCCGGAGAGCACTGCTTGTCACGTCGATTGATGCTTGAAAGTCGAAAAGGAACTCGCCCAGCTATTTGTCGCCGGAGCTTGAAGTCGCCGGGGATTGAATAAAAAATTTTACAGAACTGTTGGTTGGGTGAGAGTTGGGAGAGACTGTCTAAAGACAGAGAGGAAAGAGAGGAGAGAGACGATTGATTTAGAAAGGAAAGGGGTGTGGGTTGATTTATATTTTTGGAAATAATAGATTTGAAAAAATTAATCAAGTCCACAGTTAACTTAATCAAGTTTCCTAATTATGTTTGACCCTTTAATTTGGTCAATGTCACCAATTCTTCATTCAAGACTTAAAAGACACCTTTCCTTCAATTTTCTCAGGTTTCAACGTATATGTAAAAGTTAATTAAAAGAATTTTTATTTTATTTTGATAGCAGTAGCTCGAACTCTAAATAATTCACAAAATAAGTTTGCGGGAGCTGGAATGGTAGTTAGTTTGTACAATGCTCTTGTTGAAGGCCAACAACATAGTGCTTGTCGATTAAAAGTTCAAAAAGAATCTGATATCTTACAAGCTGGTTTCAGAGAAAGTTTAATTTAATTACCTTTTTCACCTTTACTTATTTTTTTTTATAGCAAATTTATCCATAAGATGTCAACTAGAAACTGTCTTATACTCACTTATTTTTTATTTCATAACTGCTTGTGTAACTCAGTTTTTATAATACTGTTGTTTCGTATTCTAGGTGGATCCAACATTATACGGGATACTAAAAATAGAGTTTTCATACATTTTCAGGTTTGATGATTTGATTTTTGCTATTCTCCTCTATTTTAAGAGTGAGTTCGGTACTTCTATATGTTTTTATGTTTCTAGGCTGGTAAATTCATTGTTCTAATATATTATGTCCTGGCTATGTACAAGTGAACTGTAAGATACCTATTGATATGTCATATGAGGACACTCTTTCGCAACGTGGAGGGAGGCTACGGGATGATACAATTTACATCGAGAGGGTATATTTTATATACTTTTGTTTATTGAGTAACTTTTTTATTATATCTAAACAAGTATAGAGATTACTATTGGAGAAGCATATAAATATTAACATTGCTAATATCTTCAAAATTAAGGATCTTGTCAACGAAACTGATGACTTTTAATGGAATAAAATACGAACAAATTGATTTTTGACTTCAGAGGTTTTTTACTGGCTTGCGAAGTTTTGCTACAAATATTAAGTGGGGGTGGCGTTGTATATAGTCCACTGGATGTACCTGAACCATGGGCGGACCGACGTGCAATTTTCGGGTGCTCGAGCACCCATTAAACTCGACGTAGAAGAGGTATAATTAAATAAGAAACAGTGAAAAAATGGTAAAATATATACAAAAGTACCCAAAGAATAAAAGCATGGTTGGGTGCTTTGGCTTTAGACATAACTTTCATGTCTCCCATCCTAGGATCGGATCCCTATAGCTGCATTGTTTGGTAAATTTTTATTTTTTTTTTATCACCCACAACCTAAAAAAGCTGGGTCCGCCATTGACCTGAACCCCCCAGGGGCTCAAACTATTTTCCCATTATGAACTCTGGTTAAGATGCTTATTGTACGAGCATAACAATTTTGAACGTAAAAAAAAAGACGAATAAAGTAGATAGAACAACTACACATACTAATAATCCTAATATATACCCCATTTCATTTAAACAATTTCGATCTGGTTCAAAGTCATCTCGTTTTATTGTATATGGTGGAACTGGTGAGAGTATACAAATCTAAGTATTGCTACTTATTACTCTATTGATATTTATATTTATTGTCTAATAATCATACGTGACACTATCATTTTTATCCCAAAAATTTCTCAATTTAATTCTTGTATCCATCCAATACTACACCCAACTCATCTAACCCATAAAGCCCAACTACTGAAGCACAAGGAGATTTTACTCATTGGTGTCAATTGTCGCCGATTGCTACTAAGAACCTAACAGAACTTTTCCAAATGTGGGAAACCACTTGTGTAGGTCGGGGGTAAAAAAGCCCAAATAAATGATTTTAGCCCTTATAAAAAGAAAACGGATTCTTGAACCCTTTGAAAGCAGCAAGGAGGCATTAGAGGAAACCGTCATTCAAGGTCGGAAGAATCGAAAACAGACTCGAAAACGGAACCCTTTCTCTAGCGGCCTCTTGGCTTCTTTCTCTAATATAATTTTTTATCATCAAAGAAACATGTATATGAAGAAAAGGAAGGCTAGGTCGTCGAGAAAGAGTAATCTCCCACGAGTCCCATAAATTGCAACAAGACAAAACAATTAGAAGCCTATAAGCGGAAGCTACAAGAAGATTAGAAATTGCCATTGTAACATTCTGAAAATAGATTTCATTACAATTTACAAAATTAATAAAAGTTTTTTAGTTGACGATGACAATGTTTTTTTCATCAGTATCAAATTGGTGATGGTGAATTGTGCAACTCAAAATATAAATTATAAAATAACTTATCAATCTCAATTAGTTCAGTACAAATAAAAATAGCCAAGAATATGCCCAAGAATATGCATGTGTAACTTACAAAATGCACATATGACACACAAAAATCCATGTAAAACACACGTAGAGGTCAAATATGACATGTTTATGTCATTAAAACCTATATGTTTTACTGTGAAATATCACACACGTACATAGAAACAACTTAAGGGCAATGCAAAATATTTATACCACAAGTATCCCAAAAACACATCGCTAAATGTATCAATATTTTCAAAATTGTCAGTATAAAGGGCTCCTTTTGAAAAAATCTCGTTAAACTCACATACTCTTTTTCTTATTCTTCTCTCTTAAACTCTAAGCTAACACTTCTTTTAAAACAAAAAAAACTTACATTGGAGAAATGGATGTGGTTGATAATCTAGAGATTAAGGTATCTGGTAGAATTACTTTATTTTTAGTATTGTTATTATTATTAGACTTTGACGTTTCTGTTCTTTTTCTTATATATATATATATATATGATACCAAAACAGTGGTATATTTCAATAATATTATATTTCAATAATATTAACACAAAGATAATCAAAGATAATAAACAAGGATATATTTCAGTGAATAATGATTGATTTTTTAGTATATCAGTTTGTAAAACCTACTCAGTACTCCCTCTTTCCTACTGTTTCTTCATGTTTATCATTCTTATAGTTTATATTTTTCCAAGATAATTTTTTTTATTTACCCTGTTCATCTCTTCCTCTTAATCTATGTTCTTAACATCTTACTTCTTTAACCACACCCCGAAAAATTTTTGTCTGGCAGCTAACACTCGTCCTTTGTCTATTTTGCAGACCTGTTGGACTATCAAGGCCAGAATTCCTAGGAATTTACAGGTTAATCCATCGTTGTTATTAAGAAATTAAGAGGCTAACCATATACTAAGGGTAAGAATTTTATAGAGAATTTAATTTACATGATTTACAAAAATATGTAGAATAACTTTAAACATGGATATAAGAACATAAGTATAAATATTTTTTGTGGGGAAAATATGTAAATAAGAACTTACATGAAGTAACTAGGAGAGAGGTTTCCCTTTCGGGAACCCCCTCAAGATCGAATAGAAAACTTTGAGCTTTTATTTAAATCACAATGATACAAAGTTTATACAAGAAAGACTGGCTTGGATAGTTTATACAAAGTTTACCGGTCACCGTTTGAACCGGACTAGCTGTACCAATATCCGGTATAGTGGATTTCTGAGCATTTAGTGGGAAATGCACACCCTTCTCATCCATTTTTTGAGGAGATGGAGAACTCTGAGTCTGAGTCTGTGTTTTTGCATCCGTCTTGCTTACATTTGTCTGTTGGTTGAGTCTCGCTTCTAATAATTGTATCTGCTTTATTAATCTAGTGTTTTCCACGAGGAGTGATTCTTTCTGGGCATTTAATTTCTTGAAATTCTCCATCATTGAAAAACAATGGTTTCAGAAAATAATCTTTCCAGTCTCATTTTGCAAATTATACTGAGGTATTTGATCTGAATTTTGTCTGAATGGAGGAGATATATAGTAGTTTGGTCCTAAATATCCTCTAGCATGATTGGTGGCTTCGGTAAAATCATTAAAACCTTTAAAAAGAGGGGTTTTAAAACCTTGTATTGAATCTAACACTTCTAACCATGTTTGGAAAATTTCATTAGTTTTTCCATGAATGACTACATAGTATTTAAACCTAGGCCTACTTTATTCTGCCATGTAATGGCATAAAGAGTTCATGGATGCCATAAAATGATTACGGTTTTGTCTATTATAAGAGATCCAAAGGTTATCTACTAAACACCTTTGGGGTCTATCTAAAATGTAATCTGGTCTTACTCTAAAAGATATGTTACTCTCAGGGTAAGCAATTAAATTAAATGGTCCGAAGTGAATTCTTTCCATTGTTTCTAAAGATTCTAGTGGTCTAAAATTTAAATTACCTAACATTGTCTGTTGATACGACTCTGAAGACGAAGCTACACCTTTGCCTTTGTCTGCAGAAGGTTGTCCTGTTGGTCTCATGCTGAAAACAAATGAGTGATATTAAACTTATTTATTTATTCCCAGTTGTCGTCTACTTAACTGGTCTGCTAATTCGTTTTCTTTACCTTTTATATATTCAAATACTATATTCTTATAAACAGATATGGTGTCTGTAAAATTTAGCCATCTTCTTCTACTACTAGTTTTGTCATTTATTTTTTGATGAAATTTAACTATAGCTTCACAATCTGTTCTAACTAAAATTTCTTCTTCATTTAGGATATATAATTTGAAACTATTTAACCCGTATATTATAGCTAATACTTCTAGGTCTATAGCACTCATGTTTCCTTTTTCTTTATATACCCCACTCTGATATCCACATATTTGTTCTTCATTTTTATTACTGTATTTATTAGGTCGTGCTTTTAAGATAGCTCCCCATCCTAAATCACTTCCATCTGTTTGAATGATTAAATAATCTGATTCTAATGGAATTTTTAGATCTGAAATATTTTTAATTTTTTCTTTTATTTTTTGGATTAATTTAATGTCTTCTATATTGAAATTTTTCTGCCCTTTACTACCTGTCTTTGCGTATAATGGTCCTGCTATTTTTCCTAAGTCTTGAATAAAATTTCTTGCATAATTTACTAATCCTAAAATTTTTTGTAAATCTTTTGTCTTTTCTAATTTATCTGGCATTTCTAATACCTTCCTTGAAATGTGTGGTTGGAGTTTTACTTTTTCATTTCCTAAAGTTATTCCTACAAAATTAATATAAGTCTTACATAATTCCAATTTCTTTTTACTTATTATTATTCCATGTTTAACAAATAATCTGAAAATTATTTGTAAGTGTCCTAAGTGTTCTTGCATATTTTGACTGAATAACAAAATGTCATCTACATATACTAATATGAAATGTTTATATTCTCCAAATATGTTATCCATCTTTCATTGAAAAATGGATGGAGCTGTCTTTAAACCAAACGGCATAACTAACCATTCAAAATGTTCACCTGGACATGTGAATGTCGTCCACTCTATGCTGTCTGGGTGCATTTTGACTTGCCAGTAACCTGACTTACAGTCAAATTTACTATATATCTTTTTATTTTGAATTCTATTAATTAACTCACTTTTATCTGGTAGTTTATATGCATCTGTTCTGGTGTTATCATTTAATCTTTTATAGTTAATTACCATATGAGTTTTACCTCTTATTTGTTCACTATGATTTCTTACCATAAATGCAACCGATCTATGTCTAGAGGTAGATCTTCTTATTACTTCTAATTGTAAAAGTTCCTTTATTTGTATATCAAATTCTTTAGTATCTTCATTATTTGCTTCTATAGGTGCTGTTTTTATAGTGTATTTCGAATTAATTATATCTAATTTACAAATTATCTCGTTAGCATCCAATGGGCTAACGGTCTTTCTCCTATTATTTCCATTCTATCTAATATAGATATTATATTTTCTAAATCTTTTGGACTGTTTATTATTCCTATTTTATCCATTCCTTTTCTAAAATTATAAAACTGAGTTTCTATACTTATTAGGGTATAGTGTTTTTCTATATCTGTTAAGCATTCTTGTCCTTCTGCATTAAACAGAGTATAATTTCTAACTTCTTCTAGGTTTTCTTTTATATTTTTGTTTTCTTTTGACAGGTTGCTACTTTGGCATTGATTGTTTTGGCAATTGTCGCAACATGGTTCTGGAAGCAATCTCGTTTTATGTGTGTTTAGTATTCTATATACTGTTGGCAATGTTACTGTTTGTACTGGTGTATAAGTTAAATTTTTAAAGAGCATTATTCCATCTCTTGTTAAGAGACATCCTCCTTTATTCTGTATACAAAATCTTAGTCCGATAACAAAATTTGATCCTATGTTTAAATCTCTTGCTAATATTTTATTAACATTGTAAACTGGGTTATAGAATTTATTGCATGTATTTAAGAAACTTAATTGTGCTTTTTCTATGTAATAATTATAGATATTTTGTGATCCATCCATTTGAGTGGCTATTATAGGTCTTTCAAGTACTTTTAGTAAATGTTCCGGTACTATTTCTTTATTGATTAAACAACTAGTACATCCGGGATCTACTAATGCTAGAGTTTCTATTTCTACATCTTTTATTTTAATTTTTACTAAAACTTTTATGGTAGAGAATTCTTTATCTTCGTTGCATATTAGACTAGTGTCATTATTTTCTAAATTCATAAGTTCTGCTTCTAGTTTTTCTAAATGTATCGCCTCTTGTGTATCTGTTTCTTCTATGGCGATTTTGGTTTTTCCCCTTTCTAGGATAGTTAATCTTTGTTCTAAATCATTTACTCTGGTTTCTAAAGTAAACACCCTTAGATTTAGGATTTGATTATTCGTATATTTTTGTCCGTTATTTATTTCTGGTTCTACTTTTATTTTTAAAGTGTTTTCTATACAATTTATACATACTTCTAAGTAACATTTTTTGCATTTAGCTCTATTGTCTTTACTTGGATACCAATTACATATACGACATCTATTACTGTCTAGACCTTTATTTCTTTGGAATTCATGTATACATTCTTGAGTAATATTCATTAAATTAT
Organism: Capsicum annuum; assembly: GCF_002878395.1. Classification (NCBI taxonomy): domain Eukaryota; kingdom Viridiplantae; phylum Streptophyta; class Magnoliopsida; order Solanales; family Solanaceae; genus Capsicum; species Capsicum annuum. Next base: position 29,544,486 of record NC_061121.1, on the reverse strand, counting down.
TGATTACTAGGTTGTTTAAGTCTAAATCCTCTATCTCTTGTCCTAGCTCATTAACTAAGTTATCCTCTTCTGATTCTGAAGAATCAGATTTTGGATTATCTTTATCATTTATATCAATACTTATTATTGAGTATATACTTTCTGTATCTGACATGTATTCGTCTACATTTAATAAAGTTTCTTGGAAATCCTCTATTAGTTGAGAATTTCTAGTTCTATTATTATTTCTTTTAGGACATACATTAGCTAAATGGTCGATGCTTCCACAAGTATAGCATTCTAATTTGTTTTTATAATTTCTATCATTTCTATATTTCCTAACATGTCTATCTCTATTTAACCATGGTTTTTTAGCTTTTGATTTTCTTAAGAAGTATTGTTTACGACTATATGGTTTTTGATTATGTTTCTTCTTATATTTTCTGTATTGTTTCTGATCGTAATTCTGGGTTGTATATATAACAGATTTACAGAAATTCATTTCATTTCTTTTTAATTGTTTTTGTATTTGTATGTTTGTACATTTTTCTGTTAATATATCCATTATATGTTGTGTTCTATGTCCTATTGTCCATTTTAAATTTGGGTTGGCTACCACCCCATCTCTTTTATACCATCTATCTTCTATTTCTCTTCCTAAGGCTCCAGGTAATTTATTGAATAATTTTTTGCCTAATTCTTCATTAAAAGTATTTCCGCTGACGGTGCAATAATAAAAATAGTCTTGTAGGAATTTCTTTATATATACCCAATGCGAAATACTTAATTGTTCTAGTTTGATTAATGCTTTCTTTTGTAGTGCTAATAATCCACTATTTGCATCTTTTCCAGTTAATAACATATGCATTTTGTTTGTGAAATTATAGGGATTTGGTCCCAAAGACAACTCAATTAATATCTAAGCTTGTAGAACAAGTAGAAAATATAACAACAGAAATCAAAGATTTGCAAGAAATAACAAAAAGATTAGAAGAAATATCACTTTCATGAGTGAAGAAGATATAAATTATAGTAAAGCACTAGAAAAATCAAGAAATTATCATAGCGAACCAGAAGGATTATCTAAGCATATACTTCAAGTCAAACAGATAAAATTTTACTAAAACAAAATAATACCATAATAGAGTTGTTATTAGACTTACACAAAAAGATAGACATTTTAATTAAAGGCAAAGAAACTCAAAAACCTCTCCAGGAAGAACCAGAATTACCCAAACTACATAAGAAAATAGACATCTTAATAAAAAATAAAGAAGTCCAACCAAAAAATAACTTTGAAATAGAAGAACTTATTAACCAATTAAAATAAATTGAATTAACTCCTAAACAAGAATGAAAAAATATAATAAGAAAACCACAAAAATGGACTTTCTATCAAATAGACGGAGAACCATCGAAAATAATGAAAGACAAGGAGAAGAAAGACAAAGAATAAGTTTTTCGGAGAATAGAATAGGAAATAATAATATATTATCTAGAATATGCAGAAGACAACCTAATATGGAGCGGAACCAAGAACTTAACGAATGATAGATGTAGACAAAGATTTACAAATTTTCCAACAACATCAATTAAAATTATTAAATCCTAAAACATTATATAACGCAGGATATTTTTCTACAGACAATCAGCTATATAGACATTATAGGGAAGAACAAATATCGGCTATAGGAGAAGATTTTAAAATACTAGATTTAGTAAATGCTAATTCCTTAAGACATATAAAAAATAATAGAATGATATTGATGCATATGGGTTTAATTGTTATAGGAATAAAAGGCCTAACTAGAAAAAATCTAGGATCCACAGTATTAATAACAATATATGATGATCGATGGTCAGACATTAAAAAGTCAATAATAGGATTAACTGAAGTAGATATGACAAATAATGGAGGAATATTCTATATAAGTCCAGATTTCCTAATGAACTTAAAAGAATTTGGAAAAAACATTAAAATAGGAATCCAAACTAAAGGGTACGAAGAAATGAATAGTGGAAATAATTTATTAATGTGTATAGTGTTTATTGGAAAATTAACTTTAAGTAATAATACAGAATTTAAACTAAAAGTAAATGTTGTAGTTGAAATAATGGGAAATAAAGGCATAAGTTTAATAAAACTAATAAAAATAGACCCAGAAATATATGCAGGTTTAGAATGAAATTTAAACAAATTTACTAGACCAAAATTTTTTACACCAGACTCTCATTTATTATATACTACAAGTAAAGGAGAAACTTCAGTCAGGTTTACAGATTATAATTACACAACTAAAAGAAATTTAGACGATGATGAAACAGAGAGTAATATCGAAACAGAAAGCGAGTTTATGAATATAGAAGTCCTACAAGAAGGATATGAAGTAGACATGGCCATAGAAAAGGCTGAAAACTTAGCAGAAGAATATAAATTTATAACTTTTAAATGTAAAGGATGTCAAAAGGACGACATGAAAATAGAAGAATGTATAGAACATTTTAAAAACTGTTTAGGGAGAAGTGATAATTTAGGATATAGAAATAACAAATCATTCCTTGAAAGAAAAAATGAAGACACAATCTCTATATTAAGTTCTACCATCAGTTATAAAGAACTAGCAGAATTAGAACCAACCAACTCTTCAAGTGCTAGCACATTCCAACAAACAAACCCTAATCCCCAACCAATAGATTATAGTACAGGCAATGTACCTAGAAGACCAGCAATTAGGATAAATCCAGATACAGAGCTTAGAGGAGATAACATAAAACCAGCAGGTTTCATACAGATTTTATAAACTTTTGCGAGTTAGTAGGTAATGTTTCCAAAACCTTCTCGCTCTGATACCAAAACAGTGGTATATTTCAATAATATTATATTTCAATAATATTAACACAAAGATAATCAAAGATAATAAACAAGGATATATTTCAGTGAATAATGATTGATTTTTTAGTATATCAGTTTGTAAAACCTACTCAGTACTCCCTCTTTAGACAAAATCGTCTTTTTACTATAATTATTAATTAATTCTATATTATAATATTTAAATTAAGAAGTCCTATAATATATGTATTAGGAAAATTACTAATTAAGGAGTCTAAAAATATATGATAAAAGTTACTAATTAAGGAGTTTTAAAATATATGGTAAGAACTATTAGAATAATTTGTAATTAAGGTATCCTAAAATATACGGTGCAAACAAATTTTATGTACTAAATTCTTCTTTATTTGAATCATGTAATTCTTTATTTGAATTAGGTCAAAAATATTTAATATTTAAATATTTTGAAGTTATGGAAACTTTTGTACATTTATTGTATGTAAAATATGTTTTTGTTCGTAAAGTCACGTGGGGTAAATATTTTGACCAAATACATTTTAATTGTTTAATCCTTTTCCCATTTAAACTACACATAGTCCTAATACTTAATATTTTTAAATTTAGTTGATTTAAATTATAATATTTAACACTTTTAAATTAATTAGAATTTTACTTTACATACAAAAATAATTTCTATAATCCTATTTAAGTAATATTTTGAATTACAATTGACAAGAAACACATTATTCTTCTATTTCTACTTATATTTTTTCTCTCATTTTGATTTTGAATCAAGTCGTCTTCTTATATTCATTACCATCATCCTTTGTGTCTTTTCTTTCTTTCTTTTTATCAATAGTTTTAACGATTATATAAATTATAAATAATCAACAATTGATATAATTTCTCGTGTTTCTCTTTCAATTGAAAATTTCGATCGATCGAAGAATTGGACTAACCAAGTATGTTTTCGCTGACAGTGGCGGAGCCAGAAATTTTGTCAAGGGTGTTCAAGCTTTAAAAGAGTGAATAATTTTTTTAGGCGAGTGAATGCTCAAAATATATATTATTTTAGTCACGAGTGGGTGCACCCACTCGGCTTGGATGCCTGCATAATTGTTTCTACTCAAAATTTGTTCTATGCTTTTTTTTGAGCAAAAATCAAACAATAAAAAGGAAAAAAAATAAAATCTAGAGTGTTTTTGGTGTGGAGGAAATATCTGAGAAAAATATTTTTCTATTTTTTCATGGTTGATTGATCAAAATATTTTCTCTAGAAAATCGAACTCCTTAAAAATGAAAAAATTTACTCTTCTAACGAAGTAGAAAAAATAAATTTCATAAGTAATTAAATCATATTAACACTTACATATACAACAAATCTATTACATAAATCACTACTAACAATAAAAACAATTTTAGCTACTAGCGGAACTGTATAAAAATAAATAAAACATATCAAAAGATAATAACAAAGAAATATGAAACATAAAAGAAAATCTAAAGATAAGCTAAAAATAAATAGTAGTAGTTGATTTCTTTTCTTTTATGTTGACTGATTTATGCTGTAAAACTTAGAAATGAGAAGGTCCCAACAATCCACGTGGTTGTCACCCTTGTCATATTTAAAATCAACTCAAAAGAATAAAAGTGAAAAACATAAAGAGAAAAGGATGTTGGAAGCGCAGTTCGAACAGCAAAACTACGGGCCGCAAATGAACACCCTTACCGCTAGACTACCACACTCAACTTATGAAATAGTTGTTCATTTGCCATTATATCCACCTATTACTGAATATTTTATTTGTATACACGATTTAATTTTCCGACAAAGAGTGTTCAATTGACCACCCTTACTTGACTGTTGCCCATGGTCGCTGAATAAAAAAAACCAAAAGTCTAAGGTTATCTCTTTTCCTTTTTTTTTTTTTTGTTCTTTGTTTGTTCAATTGAATTTTTTAGATTGATGCTTTGTTACTTTGTTTGCTCAATTGTATTTCTTATATTTTGTTTGTTTTTATTTTATCATGCACTTAACTAAACGAATAAAAATTCTATTGTATTTAATTTTATATTTTTTTCTTGTGATTGTAAGGTAAGTTGTTGACCATTATTAACTGTATTGTGATTTCAGTTAGTGTCAAAACATCACTCTTGTGATGCTGAGTTAGTGTCAAAACATTGTTCTTGTGATTTTTCCCTGCTTTGATTTGTTATAACTAAATTTATTATAGAAGGTTTGTTAGATAGTTAAGCTAGCATTGTCTCGCTTATTCTCATTATTATTAAAATCAGTACTCAAATCGTTAATAATTTTGTGATAATTATTAAGAATTTTATTTTCAAATGATTTTATAAAATTATACTCATTAAAGTGAAATATATGTGCAAGGCGCGTGTGTGAAAATCCTTAGAAAAATGATTTGAATTTTTTGCCCTTCATTAAAAGACTCTACAACAGACAAAACTGTCATTTACCATATTACTAAATTCTTTAATTATTTTATAATATTTTAGGTGTCTCGTTAAAATTTGGTTATTAATATTTCCTTATTTAAATATAATTAAAAATACTATTAATTTCAAGGTTATTACTCTTTTCTTATTTAAACATAATTAAAAATATTATTAATTTTTAATTATTAATTTATATTTGAGGAACTAATAAAAAATTAATCTTTTACATAAAAAGATGTAACCAAATATGAACTTTAATACTAATAAAATGTTATTTTAGCAGTTATTTATTGACCAAATTTGTGAGTTCTTTTTTAACAATAATTTAACAAAAAATAGGTAATGCATAATGATGTTGTCGTAAGTGTATCATTAAATATTTACATCTAATTATGTACGCTCTTTAATTAAAAATATATACAATATTGATTTTGAATAATTGAAGAAAGTAAAAAGTTTGTCCATGTACGATCATTAGCTGTAGCAAGGTAAAGAAGTGATGTTGGACAAGATCAAAAAATAATAATATATTCTTACAGAGTATTTTTTTTTATTTGTACTTTCTTAATTTTTTGACTTTTTTATCTCTTTCTGATATATTTTATATCATGAATATTAGTCTCAACCATAAATTGGATCATAAATTACTAATAATATTTATGTTTTAATTTGATATGATGTATATGCAGAGGCGTAGTCGGCCCTCTTTGGATGAACCCCCTCGACGAAAAAATATACTATTTATACATAATTAAAATTATTTTTTATGTGATTATAGTAGGTGTTGAACCCCTTTTGACTTAGTTTTCTTTGAATATTAAACCCCTTACTTGAAATTTTGGCTCCGCCTCTGCATATATGTACAACAAATGCTACTTTGCGACTTAATTTTTCTCTACATCTTTTTCTTTGATGAGTAAAAATTTTTAATTATATAGTTTTATTGATTAAGATGAAACACTTATAGTGTCAAATTATATCTTTTAAATAGATACAACATTTATTTTAACTCAATTGCTATTTTTTTATAATTTTATTTCTTTATATATATAATTATACTTATCAATACGAGACACACATGCAAAGTACGTACATTTGACTAGTATATATATATATATATATATACTAGAGTTTGATTACAAATATCGTTAGTCTTGGCTAAAGACAACTGTAGCATGATACGTGCTAAACCTTTCTTATCAGCAGAAGAACTTCTAGGATCCGTTCTAAGAGAACTGACACATAATTTGTAGTCGGAAGATTTTTTACAAACATCATCTATTAAATCTCCATATGAATGTGGTAAAAAAAAAAAGATAGACAAAGAAAATCACTATTAATGTTCATACGAGTTTCATTTTTTTTTTCTATCTTTTGTGTGACACATAAATTGTTCTTATGGAATGAAGTACTCGCAATTGCTTCTTCTTCGGCATTTATGGTGGAATTAATTAAGAAGATTGCATTACCATTATTATAATGAGATAGTGATAATCAAATTAATATTAAATTTTATGTTGATATCTTTTAATTTTTTTTCTTTGTGAGATAGGGTCAAATTTTGCTAGCTTTGACTAATTCAATTAATTATTTTAACAAAACTGTTATAAATATATTACCATATATAGTGAATATATAGTGAATATCTACTTTATCATATATAGTGAATGTCTATTTATGAAAAAGTTAGAAACTCAAAGATTAGTTTTCCTCTATAAATAAAGGGGTTTTCCTTTATTGTAATTAAACTATCAAGATCTCATAAGAAATAATAATCACTCTCTCTTTTCTCTCCATTCTTCTTGTTCTTTATTTTATATTTCATAACATGTTATCAGTATGAAACTCTACTAAAACAAGGTGAGATTATAAATCTAAATGTAATTTAAGGTTAGTGATTTCTTATGTTATTTGTCTTTTGTTACTAATGATATAATTATTATCATATTTGAAGAAAAATAATTTGTTTGGAACCACTTATTCTTTATATTTGTTCATGAAGAACAATATTGTTAAAAAAATATGGTGATGAATTTAGGTCTCATCTTATTCAGAGGGTAATGCATTTGGTTAAAAGTTTCAACGCATCATGATGATAAGATGTTGGGTTCAAGTCCCATCGAGTTATAGCCTAAGACGCCTTTATATGGGTAAGATACTGAGTTTGAATCTCAATACACCATATTGATGATATTATGATGGTTAAGGCAAAATAATGGTTGTTCGAAAAAAAGTCATGAAATATATCCCATTGATCTGCTCTATTCCATGAAACAAATATGATAGCAATATATGATGAATTCAAAAGTTGGCAACTTGCTTCATCTTGAAAGGAATGTGGTAGCAGTGTATAATATGTCTGAAAGAAGACAAGTGATTAAATGCATAGACATAAGCGTAGAGGGATAAGATGATAATAATCATCAAAAGTGATAAAATTTTCACATGCTTGTTATGATTGTAAGATATGTTAGAGAAAACTTCTCTACATTATATGCACACCTCGATTTGCTCTTGAATTAGCAATATTTTGAAAGAGGTTGTAAGCTATCCTAATTTGATAGGCTTATGACACGATTATATTTTGTTCCTGGGGATGAAAATTTTGATTGTTATAAGTACAAATCCATTCCCTAGGGTGAAGGTGATAATATTTAGTAACGCTTATCAATACAAACGTGCACTTGGTTGTGAAGGTATCACAATCCACCTCCAGAAGAGGTACAATAATTGAAAGATTGAATATCTCCAAGTTACTATGACAAGAAACACAAATGTGAAAAGTTGCCCAAGCATAATGAAATCACATTCCATAATAAAATAAGAGTTTATTATTTATTGATACAAAATTCATGTCACGGTAGACAAGAAGCTTACTAAAGTAAAAGGTGCAAGTCATAAACTTGGAGTTTACTAGTACAAATAAGTTCATAAGTTGACATGAACGATTATGACATTTCAAAAATGTGCATATTAAGTATTAAACAAATATAAAGAATTAAAAAATTCTTCAGGAACTTTTAATATTGTGTATTCTCATGATAAGTTGGTTGGACCAACTAATGTTGGGATTGAATCCCTTGAAATCTAAAAATTAAAAAAGGTGAATATGAGCCCGTTCACCTATCATGTGACATGTTGAAAACATGCATCGATATAAGATGATCACTTGTACGTTTATTGTCAACCTGCAATTTGACATTTATAAAGTTGCTTGCTCAATAAAATTGAGTTAAGAGCATAATTTTCAGATGGTGTAATCAAGATAATTCATCTTGATAATGTTAGTTCGACATTGAATGCCTTCGATAAACAGACTAACCCATTGTTAATGAGAATAACGCTTCATATACTGACCTAAAAACATGATACATTGCATACAATAGCACTTGTATGCATTAGACCAATAGATTCTGATGATTTCTCCTTCTCAATTGATTCAAGGTTATGAATCAACTATTTCATATAAAAAAAATTCTTTTTTGATGTACGGTATATGATCAATAGATATACGATGATGCATAAAGATAGATTTTCTAAAGTAAATTGAGATGTATGTTAGTTTTCCTAACATAAGGGGAGGGACTATAAGAAACTATAAAATATGTTAGGAATTATCATCAAATCCTCATTCAAAAGATAATTCAAGTCAAATGTCGAAAGCATCTCATATTTAAACTGCAAGTGCTCCAATTTTGTGTCCCTAAAAGATAAAGTCTATGCATGCATGAAGCGTGGTAGACCAATCGATTCTAAATGAAATACGTCTTGAAAAGGATAAGGAGCAAATAATATGTGCTCTTGAAGAGCCTATGGCATAATACTCCGTGGAACCTTATGAGAGGTTCAGGTACTTGAAATAATGAAGTGATTAGATCTCGAAAATGTTATGTCACATTGCGAATCGATACAAAATGATATATAATCGATAATATCTTTGATATAATATTGACGCAATATTGTAAAATATTATGAAAGTCTGAACTCTATGTCATTGAAGCATTATGATGTAGAAATATATATCAAGTGGCATAAAAGGATGCATCTTGATAAGCATAAAAACTTATTTAATTTTCAGTCCAGACACTTGAAGATGTCACACATGACATGTTGAATATTGTCACTTGACAAAATTTATATGAAAAATTTTTAAGGATTCAAAATGTTTGAAGCATAAAAAAGTTTCTGGGAAACTTATTTATAATCCTTATATGAAAATTATTGAAACTCTTGGAGAGTTTTCAAAGTAATAGATTATTTGCGGACATGAGAAACATGCTGAATTGAATTGGTTATGAAGTCCCATATCTCAGTGTAATTAATGTACTAATGTATCTTGCAAATACTACAACGCCTGATACAGCCTTTTTCGGTTAATTTGTTAACAAAGTATAATTCAGCTCTTTTTTATTATGCTGATGCTGGGTTTATATTTAACCCGCATAAATATCAGTCTCAAACATACAATGTGTTCACATGTGGGGATACTTCCATATCTTGAAGATATACAAAGCAGTTTATCTAGACACTTCATCGAACCATGCTGAGATAATCGCTATTCATGAAGCAAGCCGAGAATGTGTATGGTTGAGGTCCATGATACATCTCATTCAAGAAAACTGTGGTTTGAAATGTGACAAAGTATCCATGATTTTTTTATAAGGATAATGCAGCATGCACAACACAACTTAAGGGAGGACTCAAGGAGATAGAACGAAGAGTATTTCGTCAAAGCTTTTCTATACACACGAGCTACAAAAGAATGGTGATATTAATGTGCAACATATCAGTTCAAGTGACAGTGTGACTGATTTATTCGCCAAGTCTCCTCCTATTGCAACTTTCAAGAAGATGGTGCATAAGATCAGGATGCAAAGGTTCAAAGATGGTCTCATTAGGAGGAGTTAATACGTGTTGTACTCTTTTTTCCTTACGAAGTTTTTTCCACTAGGTTTTCTTTGTAAGATTTTCAATAAGGCAGCCTATATGCTTATTATTAGAAATGTGTAATCTTTTTCCTTCACCTGATTTTTTTTTACTAGGTTTTTTTCTAGTAAAGTTTTAACGAGGCAAATTATCTATTAATTAGACATTCAAGGGGGGGTGTTATAAGATATTACCATATATAGAGAATGTCTACTTTACCATATATAGTGAATGTCTATTTATGGAAAAGTTAGAAACCCCAAAAATAATAATCACTCTCTTTTTCTCTCCATTCTTCTTGTCTTTATGTTATATTTCATAACAAAAATTGAATTTTAATTTGTGCAGCATTTTCAATGTAGTTATTTTACCTGAGTAGTACAATTCTTTTTTAAATTTGCTGAGCCGTGATAAATCTAATGACATGAAGGGCACTTTTTCTGCCCAATAAGTCACACGTAAGGGCGTTCATGGTTTGGAGCATGTTTGAACAATTTTTTTAAAATTAATTTATGTTAAGAAATGATTTTTAAAAAACTAATTTTGTAGAGAAGCAGTTTGTGTTTGATCGAAAAATTTGAAAACACTTTTGAATTACAAGTAATGTTTGATCAAGTCTTAAAACTATTTTTAAATATATTTTTCTTTCATATTTTTCTCAAAAGTACTTTTAGAAAAATCTACTTTTTTAACTTACGAAAAGATGCTTCTTTTACTCTCCAGAGGTAATTATTTTCTTTCATAAGTTTAACCAAACATCTCAAAATTTTAAAATAAGCACTTTTGAAAAGAAAGAACAAAACACTTATACTACCTGTTTAAATTTTGTAATTTATAAATAAGTTTACAGATGGTTTAACAAATTCAATATTGTTGCAGTAAAATGAAAAAAATCATCATTCTTCCTTTTCAATGGGTCCTTTAGGATTGGATGTCATTCAATAAAAGAATCTTCACAAGTGACTGAACAAGTATTGGCATTGTCCGTATCAATTTTTGCCATAAAAGTATCATTTTCATCTAAATATTTAATCGAACTTGTAATATCAGACATAGCCAGTTTATAATTATCTCGATAAATTTGAATGCATTGCTTGAGTCTTGGCTCCATTGGTTGCTTAAATAAAATTAGAGTTTCCTAATGGATGTCGTTAGCCTTGGTTAAACACAATTGTAGCATAATACGTATCGAACCTTTCTTATCAGCAGAAGAATTTCTAGGATTTGCTCTAAGAAAACTAACGCATAATTTGTAGTCAGTAGACTTTTTACAAACGTCATCTATCAAATCTCCGTATGAATGTGCCACAAAAGAGATACACAAAGAAAATCACTATTAATGTTCTCATGAGTTTCTTCTTCTTCTTTTCTTTTTTTTTAATCTTTTATGTGGTCTCATGAACTAATCTTATAGAATAATATATATATTACTTCGAAAGACTGTTATTTCTCCCTCAAAACTCCCTAATTAACAACGTTATTGATCGTTGTAGCTGCTATTTTTGCATTTTTTTTGTATAAAATGATACGAAGATATGGCTGGGGAGATCAAAGGGCCAACCGGGATCGTGGCATCGAATTATCGGTTATTATTTACCACTGCTAATAATAATCTCCTTTGGTTATCCCTAAACGATGTAATCAACCCCCCCCCCCCCTTCTTTTCTTGTTGCAGTCTCCCTGAGGTGCTTCAAGATAAGATCGTCACAGGATAGATTATGGGTGTATTATGGTATTCATGTATAAATTATGGTACATAGTGCGTAGTAATAGTGTGTAATATGTTAAAAAAAGTTACTAGTTTTTATATTGATTAAGTGCATTTTCTATGAAAATGTGTTATGTGGTGTTTGTATAATAAATGTTATATACAAGTATACTTATCTGTTAGTTGAATTTATTTGTTTGTTATATTCGATGCAATAAAAATTTTCAAAATACATATATAATTTTAGTTGAACCTCCTCCTCGAAAAAGTACATGGGATATACCAAGACATGTATTGGAAGAAATAACGTTGTCAAAAGATTCGAAGAGATCACTGGATAGGCCAAGTTACAATAGAAAGCAAGAAACCAATGTATGTACACAATCACCATCAAGAAAAAAAAAACCTCAATGCATTAATGATTTATTACAATAAAGATATCACTACTAGAAAATTGTGATTTTACGAAAGCTAGTTCAGTCGGAATGTAGTAAAAAAAAATAAGGCATTTTTGATAACCTTTCGAATGTTTTAGAGTTGACGGAATAGAGCTTGTCGGAAAAATATTTTCAACTACGGTAGTCAAAAAATTTCGACTACAATAGTCGCAACATGTAAACTATAAAATGACCAAATAAAAATAATATTCTGACTATTGTAGTCGAAAGATTAATAAAATAATTATTTAATAATTATAATTATTCCGACAACTATAGTTAGAACATTAATAAATAATTATTTAATAAATATAATTTTTTCAACTATTGTAGTTGAAAAATTAATAAAATAATTATTTCGACTACAATAGTTGGTATATTTAATTTATTTAACTTGATTTTTAATAATTTGTTGAGAAGTATAATCAGAATATTTATTTTACTCAATTTATATTTCGATAGGTTTTGTTGGAAATCTTCACTTTTTTGAAGAAAAATATTTTCTTTTTCGACTACTGTAGTCAGAAATTTCTTTTGTTTTGCCAGCAATGCTGTTGTTTTATTAGCTTCCACTGCTCTCAAATTACAATCAATAACAACATACCCAATTTATTTTTCATAGTAGGATCTGAAAATTACAAACACAATTAAAATTTAAGAATTCAAACACTTAAACATAGAGTAAGAGTCTAAGTATTTGAAACATCCAAAACAAACATCGTGTCCAATAGTTTAAACATTCCAAGAGAACTTTAAGTCTAAACATCACAATCCAAACCAAACATCGAGTCAAATAGTTTAAAAATTCCAAGAGAACTTTAAGTCTAAACATCACAATCAAAAATAAGAACCAACATATATAATCTAATCATCATCAAATTCACTCTCTTCCTCATCACCAAATACTTGAGACATGCTTCTTGACTAACTCCTCAATTTTAGTAAACTTGGCAAACTTATCATCATTAGTTGCACACTATTGCATCAACTCTACAATTTCCTTTCTCACCGCTTTCATTTCTTCCATATTTTGTGAAGTAGAAGAGGAGAATGGTAACAATGGGGATGGACTACTCGAGGAGAACTCCAAGCTGGTAGTATCTACCATTCTTTGGATCACCTACCATAGTTGTCCATATTTTAGTCATATTCATAGGTGATAGTGTGAGACCCCATAAAACTTTGAGGATTTTAATTTTGACCCTCCCACATGTGTTATGTCAATTTTTTACTTGAATTATGTTTAAAGAAATTAAAAGGGTGTTTTGGAAAAGTTTTAAAATTTCAGAAGGGGTTCGAGATTATTTTGGGACCCTGAGGCAGTAAGCCTCCGCGATAAGGTTGTGTCACAGAGGTTAACCTCCGCGATATTGGCGCGGCACGGAGGCTAACCTCCACGATATTGGCTTCTTGTCGTTGTTTTAATTTCGTTCAGTTTTTTATTTTTTTCACTTGGGGTGAGAGACTTTTGATCTTTTCACCCCTTATATGACCTTATAACATAAAATAACCCCATCCCCTTTAGTTTTCAAAGATCAAGTCGTCCTCTTTCTCTTTCAAGCTCAAAACTCGAGAACATTTAAGGGTTTTACAGTGAATTCATCATCCGAGCTTCAAACTTTTTTCAATTCCTTGTGTATTTCAGGCATTTTTCTCTTTCCTAAACTTGAATTTTACATTGTGGCATTAACTGAATAGATTTTCATGTGCTTTAAATTGTGGACTTTAAAATTAGGTTGAGGAGTTTTGGTTGTTACTGATTGAATTACATGTCCCATATTTTAAATTGATTATTCATGCTTTAAATTGATATTTTGGGGACTGAATTGGTGCATTATTTAAATGATTGGAATGGGAGACATGAATTTCCCCAAATTGGATGAATTGTGACTTGAAATTGGCATTAACCTCAACCCACATTATAATCTTAATTTTTAATATGGATAATTGCATGATTTAACTTGTTTAGAACCTAATGCATTACATTATAGGATAAATAGATATGAATATGATTTTGGATGGCCTTGGTTTTGGATTTTAAACGGAACTTGAGAGTCCAATTTGATTGTTTGAATTGGTTTGGCATAGTTAAATTAGCTTGAAAGCATATTGGTATGATGATACCAAGTGGTAAATGCCTTAACGAATAACTCCTGGGTTAATAGAGTGGTTTATGTGCAAATTATTTTCATTTGAGCTTAAAGAGAATTGTGTAGTTCACTGTTGTAATACCCTGCATTTTCTTAGCGTAATCTCAGTCTCAATACATGAGTATTCATATATAAAAAATTTTAAACACTCAATATTTGTCAGTTTAGAGCCTTCCATTGTGTAGGAAATTGAATTAGCTTTCCAACGATATAAAATTTGCTCAAATTCGATAACCTGATAAGAAGTTATGGCAATTTTAAGCTTCAGTCGTTAAATCCCGCTATTTTAACCCTTAGCGCATCGCAGAGAAGGCCAATTTCCCATTCGGAAAATTCTAGTGAGGGTCCACGATGTTAGCGCATCACGCCATAGGCTCGGTTCAGAATTGTCAATTTCTAGTAATCCCATGCGATATCACTGCATCGCGGTGAGATTTCAGGTCGCAAACAAGGTGGCAACGTGATTACACTGCATCACGCCATCGTACATTTTTTCAATTGTCCAATTTCAGTGACACAGTGCAATAGCACCGCGTCGTGCTAGCCCACAAAATCGAGAAATTTTCAGCAATTCCGAGTTTTAAATCTGAGGGCATTAAAGTCTTTTTTCCTCACCCCAATCAGCCTTTAACACGAAATTCACCCTAATTAACTTATTATTTCATTATTTTAATAACTTTTTCCCCAAATCAAAGAAGATTCTCTCCCAATCAAGAACCCTAGCTCTCAAATTCAAGGCCAATCCTCAAGAATTCACCAAGAACTTCAAGAAATCCACCAATTAAGGTATGTTAGATGTTCATCCATGGATCCCTTTTCATCCATGGAGTCCAAGTATCTGTTTTAATTACGAATCTATTATCTTTTCAAGATTTATGATATTAAAATGTGATTTTAAATAATGAATCTCCATAAACTTCCATGAATATTGATTTTATACCATACTTCAATGAAATTATCGTTGTTATCAACTCCCACATGTTTTATTATTGTCATTCTTCGAATTAGATCATGATTTAGTGTTATAAATATTAAAATTATGCTATTATTTCAAGTTTTATACTATTTTCATGAATTGACTAAATTATGAAGTACAAGTGTTTGATGAAATGCCTACAAGAGTGATTGGTTTAATAAAAGCCTTCATGTTATGTCTTCCAAGTTTTAGTGTCCTTTTACTATTATTATTTTGAGTCCTAGGGGTATTGAATACCCAAAAATCATAGCTATTTAATTAGTCTAGTCTCAATACATTACATAATAGTCTTCAAAATATACTATGAGCATTATCAGAACAGTCAGATTCATATTCAGTTAGGCTCAGAACAGTCTAGCATTCTAGTGTCATTTAGTTGGGAGTTGGATTTAGCACCGAGCGAGTGTAGGGATGGCAACTTCCCCGTCAGATTGGCAGAGTCGTTAGTAGCAATCCCTATACTCCAGAACTACGTAGCCAGTGAAGGATATGAGAAGTCACCCATCAATTTAGGCTTGACTATCTCGCAGAGGTCACCCATCAATTTAGGTTTGACACCCTTAGTCCTTCAGACAGTATATCAGTATAGTGGATCCACACATCCAGCGTTAATACTCGTGGCACAGTATTAACACCCTTCCAACTAGGGTTACAAGTTGGATCTCGATTAGCTTAAATTAGGGCATATCGGTTAGATGATACCTCCCACAGTCTCAAATATAGTCTCAGTTACAGTCCCAGTTCAGTTATTCAGTCTTAGTGTTGTTTGACCAAAGCATACATATTTTAGTTATTTCAGTATTTTAGTTTACAGATTTTACTCAGTTCATGCTATATGTTTGGTCATGCATCCTCAGTATCTACAAATTTTCATATATCTTCAGTATTAATAGATTTTTATGCATACTCAGTATTTACAGATTTCCACATATTCCCATTACCTACAGATTTCATGCTTTTTATTCAGTACTCTATGCTTTACATGCATATTCAGTTAATTATTAGTTCTGTTCATGAAACCATGCATATCAGCCTACCTCATTTAGCATACCGGTACATTCAAAGTACTAATCGGATACCTTTTTTTTTATGTTATGACGTATTATATCATAGGTTCTGACGCTTAGTTCTCAGCTTGTGATTAGACTTATTAGATCCTCTACAGTAGCAGTGGTGAGTCCTTATACTTCAAGGGCAGGCTTACTTTATTTCATGTCTCAGTTTAGTAGTTAGTTGGAGTTAGTTGGGGCATATCCCATCAACTCACAGTCATTCAATTTTAGAGGCTTACCAGACATTAGAGTCAGTTATTTGGTATTCATACATTTCAGTTAGTTATTCAGTTTATCAATATTTTATCAGATTCAGTCAATTACTTCTATAGACTCATATTTTAATTTTGAATTCAGTTATTAAAACCTTATGGCATATCAGTTGTTCTTCCACAATTATGATATTATTATTCAGTGCTCATAGCAGGTACCAGCTCATGGGTTAGCTTATGGTTCCTCAGGACTGTAAGCACCGTGCGACGCCCAGGGTGTACTCTTGGGGCATTTCAACTGTGAAGGCATAAGTCCCGGAGGGTGTATGTGTGTGTGTGTATATATCTATATACATACATATATATGTGGGATATATAATGCCTTGGTAGCTTTAGTTTTCTCTTGGTTTTAACTCAGTTCATGCGGTTAACACACAATAGGGCCCTTTCAGTAAGGAGAGCTGAACTTATATAGCCCATGGGTGCCTTTAGGATGGACCAAGCTACAAGTTCAGGTTAATGGTTTAAACTCTCATGTTCATGACCCTTTTTTCTATCTTGGTATCCTATATACATATATATATATATATATATGAATGTATGCACGTGGTTTTGATCGATTTGGGAATTAACATTACTTTATCATTTTCCCTGAGTTACATGCTAGTGCTTATCCCACTGACTATCCTAGGAAGCTACATCATTTCATGATATAGGGTCTGAAGACTTTTTTGTTGCTCCTATACAATGTTAGGTGGTTGAGCACGTCTGCTAAGTTGTCGTAAAGTGGTGAGCCTCCATCCTTTGGAAGACCTTGTTATTTCATCATTCCTTCTTTATTATTTTAGTACTTTTATATTCCTTTTGGTCATAGTTGGAGGTATGTCCCGACTTATATGTTATTCTAATTTTAGAGGCTTTCATGGACAAGTGTGGGTTGGTTGTTGTTTAGACTCTTACTCTATTTTTGAGTTATCTATTCATCTTTGTATTACTATTTGGTTGGCTTCTGCTTTATTATGATTATTGTGCTCTTGAGGTTATGATAATGGGTTGGTATCCGATCCATGG
This sequence comes from Capsicum annuum, assembly GCF_002878395.1. Classification (NCBI taxonomy): domain Eukaryota; kingdom Viridiplantae; phylum Streptophyta; class Magnoliopsida; order Solanales; family Solanaceae; genus Capsicum; species Capsicum annuum. The sequence continues at coordinate 29,526,688 of NC_061121.1, read as the reverse complement.
TGGGCTTAAGATACCCATCACGACTAGGCCCTGGTTTGGCTCATGACAAGCTCTGTGTCATAGCACGATTTAGGATCATTGGGTATCCACAAATTCGTGTCGAATGGAGTCCATTTTATAGGTGTATAGACCACCACACTTATAAGGGGGAGATTTCAAGGCATTTAGGAATATTTTCCTTTCTTGTGTTCTATTTCAGGCTATATAATCAGTGCTATGAAACTTCTCCGACTCTTGGCTTCCTCGCATTTTCGATCATGCTTTCCCCAAGTATGATATTTATAAAAAGCTCTGTTGGAACCTTTGTTTCACCTGAGGAAAATATGGATGGAACTCACCTTTTTTATGGAGTACAGACCCGGTCTAGGGTCCCTGCTCCTGACTGTGCTGGACCACGTGGAGTTCCACGAGTCCTTACTAGTCCTCCTTGAGCTTCTCGAGCTGGTGACACTTATGCTTGGTCACCTTAGGGAGATATCTCTAATGTAAAGTTTTGTTAGTCTATTCATATGCTTATTCAGCTGGTGGTATCACAGTCTTATCAGTTTGACTGTGTTAGTTCTATTGCTCATTCATCTAATGTCACTCGAGTTGACCAGTTTATGAGGTTGAATCCCCCAATATTTATAGGCTCTAAGGTTGATGAGGATCCTTGGGGGTTCATTAATGAGATAGAGAAAATCTTTTGGGTGATGCATGCTACTGATTTGGAGGGTGCAGAGTTTTTTGCCAGTCAGTTAAACAATGTAGCTTATCAGTGATATGAGGAGTGGGAAAATATAAGGGGTGATAATGCTGAGCAGGTAGTGTAATATAACTTTTCAAGTGCTTTTCTCGATCACTTCTTTCCTTAGGAGTTGAGAAAAGCTAAGGCCGAGGAGTTTATTAATCTCAAGCAAGGTAAGATGAGTGTCAAAGAGTATGCTTTAAAGTTTCAGTAGTTGGCTCATTTTTCTCTAAAGTTGGTGTCTAATATGAGATCTCAAATGAAAAGGTTTGCTTCAGGGCTATCCTGTGATTTGATGTTAGAGTGTAAGGCAACTATGTTGAAAATTGATATGGATATTTTCAGGCTGGTGGTTTATATGCAACAGGTAGAGAATGAGAAAAAGAAGCAGACAGAGATGGGAAAGAGGCAAAATAAGAAGTTTAGATATTAAAAATAGGGTGTGAATCAATAGAACAGTGGGAGAGATAGTAAGCAGTGGATTAAGAAGAAAAATTAAGGGAATTCTTATTTGATGGCTAGTGCTACTTATCCTAACCTTCAGGTGATCATCGTTTTTAGGCCAGCATTGGTCCTAAGGCACAGGGTACCCAATCTCAGGTTAGTGGAGCTCAATCAGCCCCACTTTACCCTTCTTATTGATTTTGTGAACAGTTTTACCACAGTTATTATGATGAGAGGAGAAATCAATGCTAAAAGGGTGGTTATATTAGTTATATACAGTGAGATTATCTTTCATCTAGGGTTGCCATTAGGGCTAATAAAGTTCCATTTGCCACTTCTTCAGCCCCTGCGCCAAAGGGCACTACTTCTGGTACCGACACTAGCTGAAATTATCTCTATGTACTTACTACTTGTCAGGAATCTGAGGCATCTCCAGATATTGGTACTGGTATATTACAACTCTTTTCTCGTGATGCTTATTATTTTCTTAATTATTTTTCTACCCTATCTTATGTGGGCCCTTATGTGGCTGTGGATTTTGGTTTTGGTCCATAAAATATTTTTGACCCCTTTTCTATTTCTACTCTGGTGGGTGATTTGATAGTTTTTAGAAAAATCTATAGGGGCTGTGTGGTGTCCATCTTTCATATGGAGACATTGGTGAATTTGATAGAGCTTGATAAGGTGGATTTTGATGTTATCTTGGCGATGGATTGGCTTCATTCGTGCTATGCTTCTCTGGATTGTAGGACTTGATGGGTTAGTTTCACTTTCCTAATGAGCCGACATTAGAATGGGAGGGGAGTTTCTTAGTGCCCAAAGTGAGGGTTATTTCCTATATTAAAGCTTAGAAAATGATTTCAAATGAGTGTTTGTATCATTTAGTTTGGGTAAAGGATTCTGACTCTAAAAGTCCTTCTTTGCAATCTAATAGATTTTAGGATTGATTTTCTGCTGGATACTCATCCAATTTCTATTCCTCTTTATAGAATGGCTCTGGTTGAACTAAAGGAGATAAAGGAGCAATTGAAAGACCTTCTTGATAAAGAGTTCGTTTGTTCCATTGTCTCTCTGTCGGGTACTTCTATGCTTTTCGTGCGAAAGAAAGATGGGTCTCTATGGATGTGTATAGACTATCGTCAGCTGAATAAGGTTATCATGAAAAATACATATCCTCTTTCTAGGATTGATGATCTTTTTGATCAGCTTTAGGGTGCTAGGTGTTTCTTAATATTGATCTCCATTTAGGCTATCATAAGTTGAATATTATGGAGGTTGATATTCCCAAGGCTGGTTTTCGAGCCCGGTATGGTCACTATGGGTTTTTGGTTATGTTATTTGGGTTGACTAATGCTCAGGCTGTGTTTATGAATTGGGTTTTCGGGTAGTTTCTAGATTTATTTGTTATAGTCTCTATTAATGACATCTTGGTGTACTCTAAGAGTGAGGAAGATCATGTCAATTATCTCTGAATTATGTTGTAAACTCTTAAAAACCGGATATTGTATGAGAATTTTTCTAAGTGTGAGTTTTGGCTAAATGTTGTGGGCTTTCTCGGGCATGTTGTCATGAGGGGATCAAAGTGGATCCACAGAAAGTTGAGGTTGTTAAGAAATGGCCTAGACCTACGATGCCAACCAATATTAGGAGCTTCTTGGGCTTGACTGGGTATTATAGGAGATTTATGGAGAGTTTCTTATCTATTGTTGCTTCGTTGATGAAGTTAACTAAGAAAAACTTAAATTTTTATGGTTCGATGCTTGTGAGGGTTGTTTTGAGAAATTGAAGGATAAGTTGACTTTTGTACCTGTTTTGACCCTGCTCAAGGGTACTGATTTTTTTTTTGTTTTGTGATGTATCTCGTGTGGGACTGAGCTGTGTTTTAATGCAACATGGTAAGGTCGTAGCCTATGCTTCCAAGAAACTTAAGGTTCATAAGAGAAATTTAATGATTCACGATCTAGAGTTAACGGTTTTGGTCTTTGCCTTGAAGATTTGGCGTTATTATCTATATGGAGTGCATGTAGACATACATCTATTCAGATCATAAGAGGTTGCAGTATGTACTTAAGCAAAAGGAGTTGAATCTCAGGTAGAGGCAGTGTCTTAAATTGCTTAAGGAGTATGACATGGGTTTGTACTACTATCCAGGTAAAGCTAATATTGTTGTTGATGCTCTTGGCAGGTTGTCTATAGGGAGATTATACTATGTTGATGAGAAGAAAAGAGGATTGGTGAATTACATTTATAAGTTGGCTAACTTAGGAGTTTGTCTTTTGGACTCTGAGGATAGGGGAGTGATTGTTTATGAAGTAGTTAAATTATTTCTTGGTGCTGAGGTGAAAGAGAACAGACTTTGGATCCCAACTTATGCAGATTAAGGATGATGTAGGTTAGTAGAAGGTTACGGCTTTCAAAATTAAGGGAGATAGTATCTTGAGATATCAAGGTAGGTTGTGTGTTCCTGATATTGATGGGTTCCGAGAAAGGATTTTGACTAAGGCTCATAAGTCTAGGTATATAGTTTATCTGAGTTCGACTAAGATATATCATGACTTGAAGGAAATCTACTAGTGGAATAATATGAAAAGAGATATGGTGAATTTCATTAGTAAGTGTATGGTTTGTCAGTAAGTTAAGTTTGAGCATTTGAGGCTTAGTGGCATTTCTCAAGAGATAGGTTCCCATGTGGAAGTGGAAAATGATCAATATGAATTTTATTACGGGTCTTCTATAGTATCAAAATCAATATGATTCTATTTGGGTCATTGTGGATAGAATGTCTAAGTCAGCTCACTTATTGCCTGTAAGGATTAACTACTCGGGAGAGGATTATGCAAAGTTGTTCATTTAGGAGATTATGAAATTGCATGGTGCTCCAGTGTCCATCTTTTTGAATTGGGGTAAGCTGTTTTTTTCTCACTTCTGTTGTTTGTTTCAGAAAGGTTTGGGTACTCAGGTGAACCTTAGTACAGTTTTACACCCTCAAATGGATCGATAAGTGGAATGGACTATTTAGACTTTGAAGGATATGCTAAAGGCCTGTGTGATTATTTTTAAGGGTAGTTGGGTTGATCCCTTGCCTCTTATTGAGTTTGCATACAATAACAGTTATCATTCTAGCATTCAGACAGCTCCTTTCAAGGCTCTCTATGGTAGAAGGTGTAGGTATCCTATTGGATGGTTTGAGGTTGGTGAGACTAGGTTATTTGGTCCTGACTTGTTTCATCAAGCCATGGAGAAGGTAAAAGTGATTAGAGAATGACTTAAGACTACTCAGAGTCTCCAAAAGTCTTATGCAGATGTGATACCTGATGATTTGGAGTTTAAAGTAAATGATTGGGTATTCTTGAAGGCGTCTTATATGAAAGGAGTCATGAGGTTTGGGGAGAAGGGGGAGCTTAGTACCCGTTATGTTGGTCCATATTAGATTTTGAGGAGGATTGGGAATATTGCTTATGAGTTAGATTTTCCTACAAGTTTAGCTTTGACTCGTCCTATTTTTTATGTGTTCATGATGAAAAAGTGTAGGGGTGATCCTTCCTTGATAGTGCCTGTTGAGAATGTTGATGTTACGGATTTCTTATCTTATGAAAAAATCCTGATTGAAATATTGGATAAAGTTCATAGATTGAGAATAAAGGATACAACTTCTACGAAAATCCTTTGGAGAAATCAAAAGGTAGAAGAAGCTACATTGGAAGCCGAGGATGATATGAAGGCCAAATACCTATTCTTGTTCTCTGTGTTGGATGAGAGTTCTTAAGATATGAGTCCCGTTTTCCTCTTGATGTAATTCAAATATGTCATTTGATTCTGATGTATTCTTTTTATTCTCGTACTAAAAGTATCTTAACTCATCATTCGGGGACAAATGATCCTAAGGGAAAGATAATGTGAGACTCCGTAAAACTTTGATGATTTTATTTTTTACCCTCCCGCATGCATGATGTCAATTTTTTAGTTGAATTATGTTTAGGGATGTTAAAAGGGTGTATTAGGAAAGTTTAGAATTTTTTGAATGGGGTTCAGTGTCATTTTGGGATCCTGAGGCAGTAAGTGTAAGACCCCGTAAAAGTTCTAGTTCAATTCAGTCCCATATAGTTTGTAATAAAAATTCAGCCAAGTGTTAAGACTTAGAATCATTTTTTAGCCTTCGTAATTGGATGATCTTATTTTCGATCCTTATGATCTTTGAATGTCGATTTTTAAGTTGATTCATGATTATGGATGTCAATAGGTCATCTTGGGTGAGTTTCAGATTTTGTTGAACATCGTTTGAGTCATATTTGGATAACCAAATAGCAAGCCAATGCGATCATGATGCGTCGCGTTGGCTATCGGATTGACACCATCGACATGATGCATCGATAATCTCGTCGACACCATCTATGTGGAGCATTGATTATCGCATCACCGGGCATATTTTGCTCATTAAATTATGATTTTTCAAGGGAATTTAGGTCCTTTTCCCCTCACCCAATTCAGCCAATACACAAAATTAAGCTTCCAAAAAGGCAAAATACATTCATTCTTCCAAAAACCTCTCAAGAACAAAACCCTAGGTTCTTCAACTTCAAGTCCAAGTCTCAAGAATTCATTAATAATTCCCTCAAATTCAACAATTAAGGTATGTTAGGTGTTCATCCTTGGGTTTCCTTCTACCCTTGGAGTTCAAGAACCCTTTCCAAAACATGAATTATGATTCCTGTGTTATGAATTGAATTATACTTATGTTTGTGTTGTTGTATGGGTTTCAAGTTAAGATCTTTTATGAGTTCCATGAAATTAAGTTAGTATGTGTGTTAGATTATGAATCTCTCATGTAAAAACCCTTGAATTTGCAAGTTGCATATTGTAGTTATGATGCCCTATATAGTTAGTTCTCATGTATAGCAATCATGCTCCCCAAGTGTTTGATAAAATGTCCATATGAGTAAATCATGCATGGTAATCTATCGTTGTGTTGTTAAAGTTGTGATATGAGTTTATCAATTATGGTCAAGTCCAGGGGGTATTTATTACCCGAAATCTAGTTGTTTACTTAGTTGCAGTAGTTATAGAATAGTACTAGTAAAGGTCAAAAACAGTAGTACTCAGTCGGTTAACAGAACTCAGTGGACTCAGTCCAGTTCAGTCAGTCAACATGATCAGGTTCAGTTCAGTCAGCTTAGTATAGTCTAGTGATCAGTGTCTTTCAGTTGGGAGTAGGATTCATCACCGAGTGAACCTAGGGATGGGGGCATTTGTGCCAGTTAGGGTTTGACCCTTAGTAGTAGTCCCTGAATTACAAAACTATGTAGCCAGCGTAGGGTAAGTCGTCCTCCTGCCAGACTAGGGTTGACGCAATCATATATATATTTCATGAGTCTTCCTGCCAAATTAGGGTTGACATAGCATTTTTAGTAACCCGTGGCATGGTGCTAACACCCTTCCAACTGGGGTCACAGATTGGACCTCAAATCAGTCTATATCGGGGTATGTCAGTTAAAAATACTCCCACAATTACAGTTTCAATATCAGTATTCAGTGAAAAACTCAGTCAGTTCTACAAAACCTTGGCTATCAGTTATCAGTTACTCAGCCATCAGAATTCCGTACTCAGTTTCAGTATAATCCCAGATACATGATGTATACCTATATGCACAACATTACATGTTCAGTATATTCAGTAGTTACAGTTTTGCATGTACTCTCATCCAATTACTTCATGAGGTTCATTCAGTCAGTTATCATCTCATCCATATGAACCCATGTATATCAGCCTTACCTCACTTAGCATACCAGTATATTCCACGTACTAATCGAATACTCTCTTTTGCGTTATGATGCCTCATATCATAGGTTCGGATGCTCAGGTTCCTGACCGTACTTAGCAACTCAGGCTATCAGCAGCAGATATAGTGGTGAGTCCTCATAATTCAAGGATAGAGTTTATCTAATTCAGTTTTCCAGCAGTTCAGTAGTTATTTCAGTTGGAGTTAGTTGGGGGTTTGTCTCATAACATCCATATTTAGAAAGTTAAAGGCTTTCAGACTAGCATAGTAGTTTATTCAGTTTTCAGATGTTATTATCAGTTATATTCAGTTATTATTTCAGTATTTTGAGAACCTTATGACATTTTCAAATTTCTTCCACATATATATATTCCAATATTATATTCAGCGCTCACAGCAGGTACCAATCATGGGTTAGCTTGTGGTCCTTCGGGGTTATAAGCACTGTGTGATGCCCAGGGTTTACTCTCGGGGCATTACAAACTTAGTATCAGAGTCTAAGATTCTAAAGAGTACTAGGGAGTCTGAAATCCACGTCAAGTAGAGTCTTTGTTTTTAGGGTCTAAGTCAAAAGAAGACCCATATGAATTCCTTGACATGGTGCATAAAGTAACAGACATTATGGGGGTAACCACTAATGAGAGTACTGAGTTAGCTGCCTATAAGTTGCAGGATGTGGCTCATACATGGTTTAAGCAGTGGAAGGTAGATAGGGGTGCAGAGGCAAGGCCTATAGAATAGGAGGAGTTTACTACTACCTTTTTAGATAGGTTCTTCTAATTGAAGTTGAGGGAGGCTAAGGTGTTAGATTTTATCAATCTGAATCAAGGCAATATGAGTATGAAAAAGTATTTCCTCAAGTTTACTAAATTGGCCAGGTATGCTCATCATGTGGTAGCTGATAGCAGGTCTAAGATAAGTAAGTTTGTGTTTGGTGTGTCTAATAGTATGGTTAAGGAGTGTAGGATCACAATGCTGATTAAGGAGATAGACTTGGCTAGGTTGATAGTCCATGCTCAACAGATTGAGGAACAGAATACTAAGAGGGAGAATAAGACAGCTAGAATAGGCAGCTTCACCTTCACTCAACCTAAGTCTGAAGGTGGTAATCGTCCTCAGTTCTGCCTGAAATATTCAATCCCAACTCCGTCCTCAGCCAGTGCTCCGGTGCCTAAATTCAGAAATAGTAATAAGGATAGGGTGCCAGTCTCTAAATCTCAAGGTAGTGTTAGCAGTGCTCGAACAAATCCTCTTTGTCAGAAATATGACAAAAATCATCAAAGTGTCTGCAGGGCTGGTAGCGATGTGTGTTTTGGGTGTGGTAAGCCAAGCCATAAGATCATAGAGTATCCTCAAGTTAGTTCACAGAGTCAACATAATCGTCCCCAGGTTCAGTCCGGTTGCCCATCTTAGTAAGGTGTCGCTTTCAGTGCCACCAGTGGGCAATGCCCAAATAGGTTTTATGCACTTTAGTCCCGACAGGATCAGGAGAATTCTCCTAATATAGTTACTGGTGAGTTGCAAGTCTTTTACTTACATATTTATGCTTTGCTAGATCTAGGAGCTTCTTTGTCCTTTGTAACTCCTTATATAGTTGTCGACTTCAGAGTCAGTCCCAAAATCTTAGCATAACCCTTCTCAGTCTCTAACCCAGTAGGTAAATCTATCATAGCCCGACGGTTATACAGGAACTGTCCGGTTATGATGTTTTAGAAAGTTACTTTAGCAGACTTGATAGAGCTAGAGATGATGGATTTTGACGTCATTCTTGGCATGGATTGGCTCCATTTATGCTATGCTTTAGTTGATTATAGGAGTAGAATTGTCTATTTTCAGTTCCCAAATGAACAGATCCTTAAATAGAGGGATAGTACCACAACACTTAAAAGTCAACTTGTTTCATACCTTAGAGCAAGAAAAATGATATCCAAGGGATGAGTCTATAATTTGGTGTGAGTCAAAGATTCTAGTTCTAAGACTCCTAACCTTGAGTCAGTTCCAGTCGCAAGTGAATTCCTAGATGTGTTTCCCGAAGATCTCCTCGGAGTTTCTCCTGAAAGGGAAATTAACTTTGGAATAAACCTTCTTTCCTATACTCAACCCATCAATATTACGCCATACAGAATGGATCCAGCTGAACTTAAAGAGTTAAAATAACAGTTGAAAGACCTCTTAGACAAAGGACTTATCAGGCCCAACGTATCTCCTTAGGGCGCACCAGTTCTATTCATGCAAAAGAAAGACGGTTCTTTTAGAATATGTATAGACTACCGTTAGTTGAACAACGTCACAGTCAAGAATTAGTACCCACATCCTAGAATCGATGACTTGTTCGACCAACTTTAGGGTGCCAGTTACTTTTCTAAGATAGACCTCAGATCAGGCTATCATCAGCTTATAGTAAGAGAATGTGACATTCCAAAAACAACTTTCAAAACTTGGTATGGTCACTTTGAATTCCTAGTCATTTCATTTTGTCTTACCAATGCTCCAGCAGCTTTCATGGGCTTGATAAACCGCGTGTTCAAGTAGTACTTGGATATTTTTGTCATAGTCTTCATCGATGACATTCTTGTCTACTCCCTTAATAAACATATATTATGATAACCATCTCAAAATAGTGTTACAAACTCTTGGATCCCATTATTTGTTCACTAAATTCAGTAAGTGTGAGTTTTGGATAAGATTAGTAACATTTCTTGGTTATGTATTTTCCAGTGATGGCATTAAAGTTGATCCTCAAAATACCGAAACAGTGAGAAACTGGTCTAGACCCATCTCTCCATCAGATATCAGGAGTTTTTTGGGGCTGGCTGGCTATTACTGATGGTTTGTTGAAGGGTTTTCGTCTGTTGCATCCCCGATTTCCATATTGACTCAGAAGAAAGTCAAGTTCAGTGATAAGATTCTTGTAAGAAGAGTTTTCAGTAGTTGAAGACTCGACTCACTACAACCCCAATTTTGACTTTGCCTGATGGTTCAAATAGATTTTTTGTATATTTTGATGCTTTTAGAGTTGGTTTGGGTTGTTTCCTAATGCAGAAGGGTAAGGTCATAGTCTATTACTCTAAACAGCTTAAGCCCCATGAAAAGAATTATCCTACCCATGATCTTGAATTAGTAGCTGTTGTGTTTGCCTTAAGGATTTGGAGGCACTATTTGTATAGGGGTGCATGTTGAGGTATTCACAGACCACAAAAGCCTGCAGTATGTGTTTTTGTAGAAAGACCTGAACTTGCATCAGAGAAGGTGGTTAGAGTTGTTGAAAAATTATGACATGAGTATTCTGTATCATCTGGACAAGGCTAATGTAGTGGCAGATGCCCTCACTAGGTTGTCCATGGGTAGTGTTGCTCACGTTGAGGATGTTAAGAAGAAGTTAGTTCAGGAAGTTTATTAGCTTGCCAAACTAGGTGTTCATTTGGTTAATTCAGCTAAGAGAAGTATTTAGGTGCAGAATAGTTCAGAATCATCATTGGTTTCCGAAGTAAAAGTAAAGCAAGATAGAGATCCCAGTCTAATCAATTTAAAAGAATTAGTCAAAGATCATAAAGTAGAGGTTTTCTCCCAAGGGGGAGATAGTGTGTTACGTTGCCGGGGTCAACTTTGTGTGCCAGGTGCTGATGGCTTAAGGCAGCAAATTCTTGCAGAAGCGCATGGTGTACGTTACTCCATTCATCCAGGGGCTACTAAGATGTACCACAATTTGTGGGAGTTCTATTAGTGGAGTGGGATGAAGAGGGATATTGTAGAGTTTGTGGCTAAGTGCTCCACATGTCAGCAGGTGAAGATTGAGCACCAAAATTAGCGGTTCTATGCAGGAGTTCAGTATTCCCACATGGAAGTGGGAAGAAGTAAATATGGATTTCATGATAGGTTTGCCTCGTACTCGTCGGTAGCATGATTTGATTTGGGCCATTATGGATAGGATGACCAAATCAACCCATTTTGTTGTCAGTCTATACCTCTTACTCAGATGAGGATTATGCCAGGCTCTATATCAGAGAGTTGGTTAGGTTACACGGTGTCCCATTGTCCATTATTTCAAATAGAGGTACGCAGTTCACCTCTCACTTTTGGAAATCCTTCCAAAAGGGCCTTGGTACCTAAGTTCATCTCAGTACAACCTTTCACCCTAAGACAGGTGGTCAAGAATAAAGGACCATTCAGACTCTCGAATATATGTTGAGAATGTATGTCATTGACTTTAAGGGTAGTTAGGATGACCACTTACCTTTGATTGCGTTCGTGTATAGTAAAAACTATCATTCCAGTATTCAAATGGATCCGTTTGAGGCTCTTTATGGGAGAAGATGTAGATCTCTCATTAGTTTGTTTGAATTAGGTGAGACCGCGATAATGGGTCCTGACTTGGTGTTTGATACTTTAAAGAAAGTGCAGTTGATCAGGGAGAGGATTAAGGCAGCCCAGAGCCGACAGAAATCTTATGCAGATGTGAGACGGAAAGACCTTGAATTTGAGATTGGTGATTATGTGTATTTGAAAATCTCTCCCATGAAAGGGTGAAGAGGTTTGGTAAGAAGGAGAAGCTTAGTCCCCAATATACTGGTCCTAATGGATTTTAGTCATTTTAGAAAGGTAGCCTATGAACTTGAGTTGCCTGCAGACTTAGCATCAGTGCCCCCAGTATTTTATGTATCCTTGCAAAAGAAGTGCATAGGGGACCCAGCATTTGTAGTCCCCGTAGAGAGTATAGTGTTTCAGAACAGTCTCTCTTATGAGAAAGTCCCAGTCGAAAACTTTGATCGTCAGATTCGCAGACTAAGGAACAAAGAAGTTTCTTTAGTCAAAGTTATTTGGTAGAATTAGGTCGTTAAGGGAGCTACTTATGAATAGGAGGCAGACATGCGAACCAAGTATCCTCTCCTCTTCACTGTAAACTCAGACTCAGCCTAAGGTAACAACCTTTCTTAGATTTACTATATTCTATGCACAGTTACAGCTGCAAAACATTCTTATATCATTCATGCATTTATGAAACAGTTCAGTCATGTGTCATGTCTCCAAAATTCAGTCATGCTTCAATTATGCATGTCAGTATAAGTACAGTTCCTCAGTCCCTCTCAGTTTAGTTAGTCTTATTTGAAGACAAATGTTCTCGAGAGGGAGATATTGTAAGATCCCATAAAAGTTCTAGTTCAATTCAGTCCCATATAGGTTTTAATAAGGGGTCCTAGACTTAGAAAAATTCAGCTAAGTATTAAGACTTAGAATTATATTTTAACCTTCGTAATGGATGATCTTATTTTAGATCCTTACGACCTTAGAATATCGATTTTTAAGTTGATTCATGATCAGGGATGTCAATAGGTCATCTTGGGTGAGTTTTGGGTTTTTTGAACATTATTTGAGTCATGTTTGGATGACCAAAACAGCAAGCCAATGTGATCATGACGTGTTGCATTGGCTATTATGTTGACACTATCAATGCAACTTATCGATAATTGAATTGACTCCATCAATGTGGTGCGTCAGTTATCGCATTACTGGCATATTTTTCTCATTAAATTATGATTTTCCAAGGGAATTTAGGTTCTTTTCCCCTCACCCAGTTCAGCCAAAACATGAAATTAAGCTTCCAAAAGGGAAAAATACATTCATTCTTCCCAAAACCTCTCAAGAACAAAACCCTAGGTTCATCAACTTCAAGTCTAATCTCAAGAATTCATTAAGAATTCCCATGAATTCAACAATCAAAGTATATTAGGTGTTCATCCTTGGGTTTCCTTCTACCCTTGGAGTTCAAGAACTCTTTTCAAAACTTGAATTATGATTCCCATGTTAAGAATTGAATTATGCCTATGTTTGTGTTGTTGTCTGGGTTTCAAGTTAAGATCTTTTATGAGTTCCATGAAATTAAGTTAGCATGTGTATTGGATTATGAATCTCTCATGTAAAAACCCTTGAATTTTCAAGTTGCATATTGTAGTTATGATGCCCTGTGTGGTTAGTTCTCATATATAGCAATCATGCTCCCCAAGTGTTTGATAAAATGCCCATATAAGTAAATCATGCATGGTAACCTATTGTTGTGTTGTTAAGGTTGAGATATGAGTTTATCAATTATGCTATCGAGTCATGGGGATATTTATTCCCCGAAATCTAGTTGTTTACTTAGTTGTAGTAGTTATAGAATAGTCCCAGTAAAGGTCAAGAACAGTAGTACTCAGTTGGTTAACAGAACTTAGTGAACTCAGTCCAATTCAGTCAGTCAACACGATCAGGGTCAGTTCATTCAAGCTTAGTATAGTTTAGTGATCAGTTTCTTTCAATTGGGAGTAGGATTCAGCACCGAGCGAACCTAGGAATAGGGGAATTCCTTCCATATAGGGTTTGACCCTAAGTAGCAATCCTTGAGTTACAGAATTACGTAGCCAGTGTAGGGTAAGTCGTCCTCCTGCCAGACTAAGGTTGACGCAATCATATACATATTTCATGAGTCTTCCTACCATATTAGGGTTGACACAATATTGTTAGTAACCTGTGGCACGGTACTAATACCCTTGCAAATGGGGTCACAGGTTGGACCTCAAATCACTCTATATCGGGGTCTGTCAAATACTCCTACAGTTACAGTTTTAGTCTCGGTATTTAGTGAAGAACTCAATCAGTTCTATAGAACCATGGCTATCAGTTATCAGTTACTCAGCCATCAGAATTTAGTACTCAGTTTCAGTATAATCTCAGATACATGATGTATACCTATATGCGCAGCATTGCATGTTTAGTAGTTACAATTTTGCATGTACTCTCATCCAGTTACTTTATGATGCTCATTTAGTCAGTTATTATCTCATACATATGAACCCATGTATATCAGTATTACCTCACTTAGCATACCAGTACATTCCACGTACTGATAGGATACTCTCTTTTATGCTATAATGTCTCATATCATAGGTTCAGACGCTCAGGTTCCTGACCATACTTAGTAGCTCAGGCTATCAACAGCAGATATAGTGGTGAATCCTCATATTTTGAGGTTAGAGTTTATCTAATTCAGTATTCCAGTGGTTCAGTAGTTATTTCAGTCGGAGTTAGTTGGGGGTTTTTCCCATCAACTCCATATTCAGACAGTTAGAGGCTTTCAGACTAGCATCGTCAATTATTTAGTTTTTAGATGTTATTATCAGTTATACGCAGTTATTATTTCAGTATTTTGAGAACCTTATGCCATTTTCAGATTTCTTATGCATATAAATATTTCAGTATTATATTCAGTGCTCACAACAGGTACCAATCATGAGCTAGTTTGTGTTCCTTCGAGGTCGTAAGCACTGTGTGACGCCCAGGGTGGACTCTCGGGGAATTACAGTAAGCCTCCATGACATGTCGTAGAGGTTAACCTCTGCGATATTAGCGTGGCACGGATGCTACGATATTGGCGTGCCATGCTACTATTTTAATTTCATCTAGTTTTTTATTTTTTTCACTGGGGTTGAGGGGCTTTTGATCTTTTTACCCCGTGTACGATCTTATAACATAAATAACTCCATTCCCTTCAATTTTCAATAATAAAATCATTCTTTTTCTCTCTCAAACTCAAAACCCAAGAACATTCAAGGGTTTTGCAGTAAATTCATTATCTGGGCTCCAAACTTTGAATTGTTTTCGATTCCTTGTGTATTACAGGAATGTTTCTCTTCTCTAAACTTGAATTTTACATTGTTGTATTAATTGAATGGACTTTTATGTGATTTAAATTATGGGTATTAAAATTGGGTTGAGGAGTTTTGGTTGTTTCTGATTGAATTACTTGTCCCATGTTTTAAATTGATTATTTATTCTTTAAATTGATGTTTTGGGGAAAGAATTGGTGCATTGTTTAAATTATTGGAATGGGGGACATGGGTTTCCCCAAATTGGATGAATTTTGACTTAGAATTGGCTTTAACTTCAACCCATTTTATAATCTTGATTATTAATTTGGATTATTGCATGGTTTAATTTGTTTCGAACCCAATGCATTGCATTAAAGGATAAATGGATATGAATATAATTTTGGATGGCCTTGGTTTTGGATTTAAATAGAACCTGGGAGCCCAATTTGGTTGTGCGAATTTGTTTGGCATAATTAATTTAGCTTTCAAGCATATTGGTATGATAATACCAAGTGGTAAATGCCTTAATGAATGACTCCTGGGTTAATGGATTAGTTTATGTGCAAATTGTTTTAATTTGAGCTTAAAGGAAATTGTGTAGCTCACCGTGAAGGTGTAAGTCTAGGAGTGACGAACACTGGAAATCATATTTTCCAGCATTGGGGGTCTATATGACCCGTGTGCTTGACGCACACTTGATATACATATATATATAATATATATACATATATATATATATTATATAAATTAAATATTAAATATATATATATATATGTGTGTGTATATATGTATATATATTGGGATCACTAATTCCTTGGTAACTTTAGTTTTTCCTTGATTTTTCCTCAATTCATGCGGTTAACACGCACTAGGGACCTTTCAGAAGGGGAGCTGAACCCATATAGCCGATAGGTGCCTTTAGAACGGGTTGCAAATCCCTCTTCTCTTTGGAGCCAAGTTCCGCGTATATGTCCACCTTCTTCAATAGCCCTTGAACTTCAACAACTTTTGGAGAAGGGGAGTTACAATTTTTTTTGGTTTTCAATTGGAGAGTATTTGGCTAATCGCTCTTTTCTTCCTCCTAACCGCCATTGTAGGAGTGTATGGATCTCTCACCTTCTTGGATGGTATGACACCCCTCTTGGATTTTAATTCCTTGACAGGTTTAGCCATAGCCTCTACTTTTTCAAAGAGTTTATCTTGTATGTCCTTGCACTCTTCACATTTGTAATGAGAACATGAGGGTGAAGAGAGGTAAGAGGGACCACTGTAAGGGTGGGAGAGACCGGTGTAAGAGTGAGAGGGACTATTGTATGGGTAAGAGGGGCCTGTGAAAGGAGTGTTTTCGAACATATTTATTTTTTCTTGAGCATCAACATCAGCATGGATGCCACCAACATCAACAACTCCACAAGCAACACCCCCAGAAGAAGCACCCAAATCTGTTGCAACAGGTTGGTCATAAAGAGCCTCAATATTAATTTGACCTTGCCTAACTGCTCTTCTTATGGTTGTTACTCCAGCCAATTCCTTCTTTATTAACTGCACCGTTGGGTCTGCTATCGTATCTGTTGACACCTAATTTTGACTTTTCTTTTTGATAAAATTAATTTCTCAATGCTTAGGATTGTCTAATATATTTTCAATATATTTTTCTTATTTTATTTTATTTTTTTATTTTTTTTATTTTTTAAAAATTATTTTTAACAGTTTGAAAATGATTTTTTTTCTCTTATCTTTATTAAAATACTAGTATCACATATTACGAATTTGCTCGAGAAAAATGAATAAATAAATACATTTTTAAATTATCATATATAAATATTCTAGTGTATTACCATAATTCTTACTATATTGTCATATTTTTTTGTAAACTTACTCTATTTTTTTATTTAAATTTTGAATTATAGCTAAACATATTTAAAATATAACATATGTACATATTTAAAATTAAGCACGTGTGTATATGTACCTATATGTGTGGAATTTTATATATATATATATATATATATATATATATATATAAAAGCATCATCAAATTAGTTAAGTGAAATAGATTTGAAAATTAGACTAATTCACTTGGACCAATTTCTTAATTAATTCTCAGTCATTTAAAACCTAATTAAATCAACCCAAAATCCCCCCAAAAAAACTACCAGCCCAATCCAACTAGAAAACCCCTAACCCGGCTCAAAAAGACTCATCCTAAAACCAGCAAACAGCCCTAAGATATCCTTTCTTCATCATATTCAAACTGAACCAAAACCAGAGATTCCATCATTTCAATTATGATAACCTCGCCGATTTTGTGGTGTTTTGTAATGACCCTTACGGTCATTTTTCTGTATTTTTCATATAATTTTAGTACTATCTAAATATATTGTAGATTCTTTATTTTAATTTGACATTTGGTAGAAATGTAATTTACTACCCTTCTAGAATATTTTTGATATTTGTAAAATTCTTTAAGTGATGATATATTTATATCACTTTATAATGGACTTTTATGATTTATTAATATTTTAAGCAGAGATAGTAATTTTAGAAATGTTAAAATATTATTATTATATAATAGAAGTTTTGTTAGAAATAATTTTCTATTAATTATGGTATATTCAAAATATTATAATTATTTTACCATGAATTTATGTAATACCCGATTTTATACGCAATGTAAAGAAATTAATTTAACCGTACACGTGGGATGAAGTGTTGACAACAACATTTTGTAGCTGCAGCCGCACACTTGTACATTGGCCATTTGGAAAGATTTTTTTTTATCTTCCTTTATTTATACATATATTGGTATATATATAGACACATGCATAATTGATAGTAGGGTTATTCAATAAATATTTATTTTTTCCTTTTAACAAAAGGCAACCAAGTGTCATGTACTGCACGTTCCAAGATTTGTGCGAAAATATTTTTGCACAATTTGAGCACTTAAATTATTAGTTGATTATTCAAATTCGGGTTCTAGCAGGATATTATTCGAAAGCTTCGCGGACATATACTAGAGTTTTGACATCCAGGTAAGTTAGGTTTATCCTACTTTTAGATTGAGCTTATGTATTGTGAACTATTATGCTAGCTTTGAATAAATACTTGTAGGTGCATATTATTTGATTTATATAAACTATCTTATTTATCTGGATTAGGGCCTCGTTCTAGTAAATAATGAAATATTATCTTTTAACATAATATAGCATCTATTACATTAAAACGTGAAGCTAAAATGCAAAAATCTAAAATTTATCCCTTTTAATTAAGATTAATGAATGATTATTTAGATATTTATATTGTTATGATATGGATTTTAATATTATCGGTGGATTATGATTACTATGAGTTCCGGTTCGAGTCCGACAATTGACTATTATTGTTATTATGAGCTCCGGTTCGAGTCCGGCATCTGATTATAGTTGGGGTTACTCTGAGTTCCGGTTCGAGTCCAACATCTGATTATTTATGTTTACTTTCACCACTTGTGTGTCCCACCGGCTTATGGGGGTAGGGTTGGGTTAATTGTCTTCTTCAGTGTGCCTAGCGGGCTTATGGGGGCTCAGTTAGGTTATGTTAGATTTATTTTTTATTACTGCATCATTATTTTCCTGTATTGCACAAGTTTATTTCTTTACAGCCGTTGCATAGCTTGGTAGTTGTTTACCTTTCCATCCCTACTTACTAATGACTCAGATTATGCCCTTGCATTGTAGTTATACCTTTTCTGTATTAAGCTCAGTCGGTCGATGATGCCTACTGAGTACCCGTGGTTTTTGGTACTCATACTACACTTCTGCATCTTTTTCCTGATGCAGATCCAGGTACTAGCAATCGACATTGACGTGGTTCCTACCTTTCAATGTTGGTTTAGAGCGGGGTGAGCTTACTGTCGTAGGGTAGGGTAGAGTAGCAGCCCCTATCCGAGATCAAGCCAAAAATCCATCACTCGATACCGTTATAGCTTCGGGGATTGAGAGAACTCCAGGTATTCTACCACATCAGCAGGTAGGCCAGGGGGCAACCCAGGCTCCACCCGGCTTTATATCTTCTTCGGTTATTCGGGATACATTAGTTCAATTATTGGGGTTAGTTGGAGGTCCACCGATCGTGGGAGCTCAGCCAGCAGCATAGGGTGGTGTAGATTTAGGGGCACAACTTGCGGTAGCAGTGCTGAGGGTAGAGGTTTTACCAGCACCAGTAGTTCCACAGCCGGCAATAGCCCAGCCACTTATGTCTACAGAGGAGCAGAAGATGTTGGGTCGATTTTTGAGATTGACTCCACCCAGGTTTGCTGGGACCCCAAGAGAGGATGCTTATGAGTTCCTATCCAGTTGCGAGCAACGGTTGCCGAATTTGGGGCTGCTTGAGGCACGAGGAGTAGACTTTGTTTCTTATCAGTTCAACACAGCAGTAAGGAGGTGGTGGACAGATTATCTTGATTCCAGGCCAGCTGGATCTCCACCAGTGACTTGGACTCAGTTTTCCGAGGCTTTCTTGGGGAAGTATATGCCTCGTAGCGTGTGTGAGCATCTTCGAGATGAGTTTACCGCATTGAGGCAGGGCTCCATGACTGTGGCGGAGTATGAGGCGAGGTTTTATGAGTTAGCCCGACATGCCACTATGATTCTGGATATAGAGTAGGAGCGGATTCGATGCTTTGTTAGGGGATTAAGATTATCACTCCGTAGGGCTACTCAGAGTTTGGTGACTTCAGGGAAGTCTTTTTCAAAGATAGCTGTCCATGTTTATTCCATAGAGGAGATGGATGATGAGGCCCAAGGGGGCAGCGATAAGAGATCATGCTACCAGGGTAGTTACAGTGGTTCACAGTCCTCAGGCCAAGGATTTCACGGTTGGTACCCTCATCAGCAGCTTTCTCAGTATCAGGGTCAGCCTATTAGGCCAATTCAGGCATTGCTTCAGATATCCGATAGGGGTCATCCCGTCTATTGTAGTTCCAGTGGTCAGAGTAGCAGCCAGCTGTAGAGGGTTGTTCAGTTGGGATCGTCGAGTAAGGGTGGCCATCCTGGATTCATTGGACCTACTAGTCAGAGCAGGGTGCCTGGGGTATGTTATGATTGCGGAGTTATTGGTCACTTCACCCGTGAGTGTCCTCGGCGTAGGATGATTGAACCTCCAGTTCTGGCTGTGCAGTCGATCAGATCAGTGCCACCGTTAGGTAAGGGTGGTGTACAGGGTCGTAGAGGTAGTTCCTAGGGTTCTAGAGGTAGTCCACAGGGAGGTAGGGCAGGCGGTTAGGCAGGTACCCAGTCTAGTAGTGGACAGGGTAATTTGTATGTTGTTCCAGGTAGATCAGGGGCTGAGGCTTTAGATACTGTGATTACAGGTACGATTTTCGTGTTCTATCAGCCAGCTTCTGCTTTGTTTGATCTCGGTTCCACTTTTTCATATATTTCTACTTATTTTACATCGCGCCTGGGTTTATATTCGGAGTCTTTATCTGTGCCGTTACTTGTGGCTACCCCAGTGAGTGACTCTTTAGTAGTGGATCGGGTATATAGATCTTGTTTGGTCACTATTCGGGAGTTTGATACTCATATTGACCTTATTGTCCTAGATATAGTTGATTTTGATATGATTCTAGGCATGGATTGGTTGTCTCCTTACCATGTGGTCTTGGATTGTTTTGCTAAGACCGTTACTTTAGCTTTGCTTGGCATACCCCCAGTTGTGTGGCAGGGTTCTGTTAGCCATGCACCAATGGGGATTATTTCGTACATCCAAGCTAGGAGACTGATATCGAGGGGTTGTGAGTCTTTTCTTGCATATATCCGGGATGTTAGTGTTGAGAGTTCCCCACTTGACTCCGTCCCTATTATTCACGAGTTTTCTGATGTATTTCTAACCGACCTACCTGGCCTTCCTCCTGAGCGTGATGTAGAGTTTATTATTGACCTCGAGCCTGGAACCTGACCTATTTCTATAGCTCTGTATCGTATGGCTCCCGCTGAGCTGAAGGAGCTGAATAGTCAGCTTCAAGATCTTCTGAGTAAGGGATTTATCAGATCGAGTGCATCTTCTTGAGGTGCTCCAGTTTTGTTTGTGAAGAAGAAAGATGGCTCCTTGCGTATGTGTATCGACTACAGGCAGTTAAATAAGGTTACTGTGAAGAATAAGTATCCTATGCCTCGCATCGATGATTTGTTTGATCAGCTTCAGGGTGCAGCAGTGTTTTCTAAGCTTGATTTGAGGTCCGGTTACCATCAGTTGAGAGTTAGAGCTGCGGACATCCCTAAGACAGCCTTCAGGACTCCTTATGGTCATTATGAGTTCCTGATGATGTCTTTTAGGTTGACCAATGCTCCAGCAGCTTTTATGGATCTGATGAATTGCGTGTTCAGGCCATATTTGGACTCCTTCGTGATAGTATTTATTGATGACATTCTGGTATATTCAAGGAGTAAGGAGGAGCACGAGCAACATTTGAGGACTATACTTCGCACTTTGAGAGACCACAGGCTTTATGCCAAGTTCTCAAAATGTGAGTTTTGGCTTGAGTCTGTAGCTTTCTTGGGGCATATAGTGTCCAAGGACGGTATTATGGTGGACCCAGCCAAGATTGAGCTATTCGTAGTTGGGCTAAGCTTACGCCACCTTCTAAGGTTCGCAGCTTTATTGGGTTGGCAGGTTACTACAGGCGGTTCATTGAGGGGTTTTCTTCTATTGCAGCCCCTATGACTAGATTGACCATGAAGGAGGTTCCGTTTCAGTGGTCTGCGAGTTGTGAGGCGAGCTTTATGAAGCTCAAGGATTTTCTTACTTCAGCTCCTATTCTGACTCTTCCTGTTGAGGGCGAGGGTTTTACTGTCTATTGAGATGCATCTGGTGTTGGTTTGGGGTGTGTTCTGATGCAGCGTGGCCGTGTTATTGCATATGCATTGAGGCAGCTGAAGGTGCATAAGCGCAACTACCCCTCCCATGAATTAGAGTTGGCAACGGTAGTATTTGAGCTTAGGATTTGGAGGCATTATTTGTATGGGGTCCGCTGTGAGATATTTACTGATCACCGCTGTCTTCAGTATATTATGACCCAGAAGGAGCTTAATTTGAGGCAGCGCAGGTGGATTGAGTTGCTGAAAGACTATGATATCTCTATTCTCTACCATCCGGGTAAGGCGAATATGGTAGCGGATGCCTTGAGTCGAAAGTCAGTAAGTATGGGTAGCTTAGCTTTTATTTTAGCTTCTCAGCGGCCGTTGGCTTTGGACATTCAATCCTTAGCTAACATGATGGTTCGTTTGGATATTTCTGACCCTCAGAGAATCATTGCTAGTGTTGAGGCCAGATCCACCTTGTTGGAGCAGATTCGGAGTCGTCAATTAGAGGATGACAGGCTTCGCATCCTTCGAGAACAGGTGTTGAGGGGTGAGTCTCAGCGGGCTACCCTAGATTCTGAGGGTGTCTTGAGGTTTGACGGTCGTATTTGTGTTCCAAGGATTGGAGATTTGATCTAGTTGATTCTTCGTGAGGCTCATATCTCTAGATACTCTATTCATCCCGGTACAGCTAAGATGTATAGAGATTTGAGGCAGTATTACTGGTGGAGTGGTATGCGGAGAGATATAGCAGGGTTTGTAGCTCAATGTCTTTATTGTCAGCAGGTAAAGTTCGAGCATCAGAGTCCTGGTGGATTGTTGCAGCAGCTACCCATTCCCGAGTGGAAATGGGAGCGAATTACTATGGATTTTGTAGGTGGATTGCCTCGTACATCGTGTGGTTTTGATAGCATTTGGGTCATCGTGGATCGATTGACCAAGTTTGCACATTTTGACTATTATGATTACTATGAGATCCGGTTCGAGTCCGGCAATTGACTATTATTGTTACTATGAGCTCCGGTTCGAGTCCGGCATCTGATTATAGTTGGGGTTACTCTGAGTTCCGGTTCGAGTTCGGCATCTGATTATTTATGTTTACTTTCACCACTTGTGTGTCCCATCGGCTTATGGGGGTAGGGTTGGGTTAATTGTCTTCTTCAGTGTGCCTAGCGGGCTTATGGGGGCTCAGTTAGGTTATGTTTGATTTATTTGTTATTACTGCATCATTATTTTTCTGTATTGCACAAGTTTATTCCTTTACAGTCGTTGCATAGCCTGGTAGCTGTTTACCTTTCCATCCCTACTTACTAATGACTCAGATTATGCCCTCGCATTGTAGTTATACCTTTTCTGTATTAAGCTCAGTCGGCCGATGATGCCTACTGAGTACCCGTGGTTTTTGGTACTCATACTACACTTCTGCATCTTTTTCCTGATGCAGATCCAGGTACTAGCAATCGGCGTTGACGTGGTTCCTACCTTTCAGTGCTAGTTTAGAGCGGGGTGAGTTTACTGTCGTCCGAGGCTGATCCTCCTCTACCTACTCTAGTTAGTCTTTTTCACTCGCGACTACTTGTGTACATTTTAGATTTTTGTCTAGTACTCTGGGTACCTGTTAGTAGTGGCTCTAGTACTGACCTTATCAGGTCTTGGGAGGGATTCATTTGTATAGTTGACCCTTTTTTCTCCTCTCGTTTTGATATAATACATATGCTTTCTTCTTAGTTTTCACTTATTATTGTGGTTGTTATTATCATACGCGATCTTTTATTTTGTCCATGCCTATTAGCCCGTTACTTATCATTCCGAGCTTTGGATTGACTTGCCTACTGGTGGGATAAGGTAGGCGCCATCACGACTTAAGAAATCGGGTCGTGACACTTTTGCAGACCTAACGATTGTAATAGTCTTCTCCATCACTTCAAGATGTGAAGTTTGAAGACTTCTTGCTCTTTTTCTCCCTCTCTTTTCATTTTTAAATTTTGAATTTTTAGCTTCTTGAAAAAGCTGTTGGAGCTGCGTTTTTCCTATAAATACACCTCCCTATTCATTCATTGAGGGGGAAAAGGGTTAGAAAATTGAGGAATTTTGAGTTTCATACTGTTTCAATCCCTAGATTTTATTGTTCTATTTCATAGTTTTTCAATTATCGTTCCTCCCAACTCTCGTTACTTTTCATCGCTCGTACTCAAAGTTGGTGGAAAATCGTTCATCGACTCGGGGGGTTAAAAGGTTTACTACACGAAACAAGTTTGAATTGAATCTCTGAAGAAAATCCCTAGTTCACTGCCCCAAGCAAGGTAAATTCTATCCCGTCTAATCTTATTATATTTATCTTTTGATAATTCACTGATCATTTGAGTCTATGATTTCCATTTGGCCTATCATAAACATAAACCTAAGATGAAATAGTGTCTGGCTATCCGATTTTGCTCATCATCTAATGTTTATGGAATATCTTAGTTCGTGATTCAGTTTGAATATATTGAAAATCAGAAGTCTCGATTAAAGTAGATTGCTCTATCTTGGTTGGCTGCGAATACACATTCGAAGCAGTTACGTATTGTGTGGTTGGTCGGGTTGTTAACTGTTGGTTTTGAAGATGAAAAATGTGAAACAATAATCTGTTTTGGCTTTCTGATTCACTCCAGTTGGTTGGCTGGGAATGCATATTTGAAGCAGTTATGTATCGTGTAGTTAGTCGGATTGTAAACTGTTAGTTTTGAAGATGAAAAACTTGAAACAATAATCTATTTTGGCTTTCTGATTCACTCAACTTGGAAACTTTTGCCTTTAAATGTGCAATAATGTGTAGATTACAGTAAACAATTTGGTTTGGAAAGGTTATGTCTGGTCGAAAATGTAGAGCTATGTTGAATCATTATGTAGGCTCCATTCTTATCTCGTCTCTATCACTTCCCATCCTGTGTGCTCTTGTTGTGAATACATGATTTTTCTTGGCTTCAAACTATACTGATTTTGCTATCTGTTTTTGGTAAATTGAGTAAGAATATGGCTTTGCCTTGATTGTCCTTTGTTTCAATATATAGTCGCTTTGCGTCTAAATGTACGAATATGTAAAACTCTTCCTATCTCCATTGTTTCTGTTTTCCCTTTTAATTACTACTATTTGAAGGACTGAAACCACGCCGCTTGTCAAATCTCTGCTTTCCATATGTCCGACGTATTTCTTGCTTCCCTTGGTTGGATCAAGAACATGTGGAAGTGCTCAACTCTCTTTGAATTCATTATCATGTGAGGCTGTTTTCTGTAATACCTGTGATTATATACGATTCCAAGATGTCGATGAAGTATGCTTGAATATAAAGAACTAAGCTTAGATATGAAGTTTCATTTTTTTTCCGGAAATCTTAAATCTACAAGTGTTACTGTCATCTCGTTTCTTCCTGAATATGGTATCTTGCATTGATAAGTTGTGATATGTGTTGTTTCCTAACAGGTTCTTTAAATAATAAATGATTTGACATAAGTTATAACCAGCAAATGTAGACTAGGACCAAAATTGAAATCTTATTTATCCATTATTTTTATTGATGTTAGGACGTTTGTGAATTTATTAGCCTGTTAGCCACATAAACTAAGGTTTGAACCCATCCTTGTGCATATTTGCTTAAGTTCCCCTTAAATGGTTAAGGTTTAGCGCAGGTCATTTGGAATGTAGACAACCCATGTTTTGCTTTGAAAATTTTTGGAACTCTACTCTAATTTTGTGGCAGTAGCCCTTTCGTAGATGTACATAACGTATTAGCTTGCTGTGTAGCTGGTTTATGTTAATGAATAATGAACATCTCAAGGATCACTTTTCTTTTACATTGTTCCAGTAACCAAATGTTATGGAGTTGGATTTTTATTTGGCTAGTCAAAAACCTAAAGCAAAGAATAGTCTCCTGGTAATTTAGATTAGATAAAGCTGAGGAATATTGGTAGAGTAACTGAACGTTTAAAGTTCATTGTGACGTTGGTTTGAGTACCTTGAACATGGAAATAGCTTCCTATTTTTCCTATGCTCGTCCGTATGGTTACAAGTCCTCGGCAACCATTAAATAGGCATGAAAACTGTTTTTTTTTTCAGAAAATATAATAAACAACATGTCAACATATTTCAAGCAAAACTTATGTGTTAAAGTTTGGACGTAAAAATTTTCTTGTGTGATATGTACAGATTCATTTGTGTGTCCATAAGCTCAGCATTTTTCTGTGAAATTTGAAATCTGTTAAAATGACGCTGAAACTTACAATCTATTTCATTTTTTTCTTCTCTTTTTTTGTGAAAGGGATTGAGCTCGTAGAACTTTTGATACTTCATCTCTTCCTTTGCTCTCGGTTGTGTATTCCGTCTAAGTTCAGTATAAAAAGGCGTTGGCCTGGTCATGAATGATTTCGCTCTTAAATCGGTCATCTGATTTCGTTTCCCTGTTTGTTGGCATTTTCTGTTTTCTCAAGGCTCTTGCTTATTTTTGTGTTTAAGATTCTTAACTTATTCTTCATATTTTGACATTTGGGACGTCAAATTTCACTGTTATAATAAGTTTTAAACTAGATGAATATGTTAGGATCAAGCTACTGTATCGTTGAAGGTGATAAAAGAAATTTTTGTTTTTGTGTATTTGGGTCAGTGATTCAGTTTAAACACAATTTTGATGAGTTGTTCGAGATATGCTTTGATTAGTTTGTGTTATTTTTAGAAAGGGATTCAAAGTAATTGGTTGACATTTGTTCGGGATATGCTTTAGTTAGTTTAGTGTTACATTTAGAAAGGGATTCAAAGTAATGAGGGATTTTGTGTCTACTCCTAGTGACTACCTCAGTTGTAAGATCGCTAAGTAATTACTCTATTTATCCAAAACAGCTAGATGTGATACTTGGTATGGTTTGTAGCTTTTCTTTGCGCATTTAGTGTTCATAGGTCCCTCTTATGTCCTGGCATCTCCTACTCACTTATTTTTATTCATAAGTTTTAGTTTTTGAAAACAAATCGTCTTTACTAATGTGTGTTTTCTCTTATTAAGTTGATTTTATCTTTCTATTTTTAGCTACTTAATTGGCTACTAATCCTTATCCCTTTTTCTTTGTCTCATGTGAACTCGAGAGCGCATTTGGGGTCTCACGGCTTGACTCCATCTCTGTTCAAATCAGAGAAGCGACATAACAAATGCATTACGTATTTTGTCTAGCAGTCTAGTGCCTCTTCCCTTCTTTCGAGCTTTATTTTTCTCTGAAGACACTCATTATTATTCTCATTTAAACATTTTTTCACATTATTATTCTAAATTTTGTGTTTTTGTCAGCTTTTATTTGAACTAGTATAAATCGTTAAGTATGATCCTAAATTTAATTGTTTTCCTCCTTGCCCCCTTTAGATATTGATTTTAGCATAATCACCAGGCTTGGGCGTTTAATTTATAGCATTTAAAGTTTTAAAATTTGGCAAGCAAAAGGCGTACCTTATAGAGTAAATGGCCTTATATTTAGAATTAAAACTAGTTTCTCATTAGTTACTAATGTCGAATTAATAAAATAATAGATTTTCCGGTAGGCTAATTATTATAGCTAGACTTGGAAATCGGCTTTAACTACTTTGGATTGGGTAGTCAATTCCATTTTTATCAATTTTAAATGAGAAAATTATAATTTTGCCGATTTGATTACATGAGGCCTTATCTTAAGATTTTAAATGACAAAGATGTTTGTTTAAAACATAAGCCTTTCCTTAATAAAGAATAAATAATAAACTCTCAAATCTATATAAATCAAAGCATTTATTTTTATAGGTATCTTCTACAATTCATTTAGTAAAATATAATTAACCATCTTATTTACCTATGTTTTGTAAAATTTGATCAAGAAAAAGAGCAAAAGAGAAATCCTTTTTTTTAGAATGAAAAAAATGTTATGTCCTTAATGTAAACACCTAATTTTTGACCCAAACCTAATGTTTTTATACCGTTTTAATGTTCAATTAATTTTTTTTATTTTTAGGCATTTTAAATTTATCTTATTTTTTGAGGTTTGTTAAAAATTTTGAAAACTACAAAAATAGAGTCACATTTTAAATAAGTTTTTATTTTATTGTTTATTTATTTTTAGAAAAAAAAAGAATTTTTTCTAAATTATATTTGTTTTCTTCTTTCAACTTTTAATAAAGAATGTTGTGATATTAATATTTCTTAATCATATTCCTAAGACTAGTTATTAACTTATATTATATTTTATTAGTTTTTAATTATTTTTATTTTATTAATAATAATAATTAAAAAAAAAAAAAAAAGAGACCTAAACTACCCAAACCACCCCACAATTCCCACTTCTACTTAACCTCTCCCACTTTTCCTCCACACAACCCATGACACAAACACATGCACTTATATATAGAAAAACACACGCACTACACAGAAAAAAAAAAAAAAAGAGATTACGGAAGGAGAAAGAAACAACATTGAAACCAAAGAAAAAAAAAACGTTTGAAAAAAAAAAAAAAATACAACGTAGACAACACAGAAAGGAAAAGAGAAGAGGAAAATCAAAGCGAAAAGAAATTGAGAAGAAAGGAAAAACTAAGAGAGAAAGAAGAGGATTGAAAAAAAAAAAGGAAAGAGTTTGAGGTTTGGTTCATGATTTCGAGTTCGTGGCTTCTTCTTTATTTTAAGAATTATTTCCGCAAGAGGTAACCCTCTATCTTTCTTTGAATAATGTAATATCGCAATAATGTGAAATTCAAATATTATGATGTGGAGATGCTCTTAGTTTACATTTGTTATTATGATGTTAAAGCATTCAACTCTTTGTCATGGTTAAATTTGGAGTGAGATTTGATATAAGATATGATCCATACAAAAAAAAAAAAAATGAAATAAATACATGCACACACACATACACCATGCATGCTTTAGGAACAGAAAGGGAGAATACATACATAAGACTTAGAAAAAAAAAAACAGTGAAATAGCAAACAAGAAAAAAAAAAATCAATTGGTGTTATATATGATATATTATTTCTCATATATTTGCAAAGTCACATTTAGTTCATAACTGAAATTTTAGTTCTGGTTATTGGATCTTCGTGACTATATAATCGTATTTATATTAATTAATTTTAGTTAATCATACATGTTTGAAAAGTTTGAATTTTGTCTAAAGGTGATAAAACCTTTCTTGTTATTTTAATGAAAGTTAAAGAAAATGAGTTCTAAATATTCAGTATTTTTACAACTATTTGTTTAAGCTGTAATAAATTGACTTTCCTATTGGGTGTTTAGGACGTGTTTATTGATAAATGATTACTAAAATAAATATTCTCCTTAAAAAAAAAAGTCAAATTTTAAATATTTTCTCGGACTAATAGTAAGCTTATTAAAATAAAATAACGAAGGAAGTCAAAACTTATAGTTTGTAAAATAAAGAACAAAAGTTGTTATTTTTATTTTTTATAAAACATGTGGTTGTGTGTTAGTAAAATATCAAAATCTTTAATTCTCATACTTACAATCTCTATCATAACCATGACTTTACTGTACATGTTGTTTTCCCCGAATGGTTTTCTTTTTTTTTAATTTCAAAAGGCTAAAAAAAAAAGAAGAAGAAGAAGACCTAGTGAATTTCAAGAAAAATAGACAATATAATAGGTCAAGGCTTTAATTTCTAATTCAAGACCTATCCAAAAAGGGGTAGGAAAGAGGAGGAAACCCATTTTAAGGGAGTGAATTCATAAAAGAATAAGTTAGGCTCTTAACTTCAATTTTTTTTTAAGTTTATTATAGAAGTGAAAATTAACGATGAAGCTGGAAAACCCTGCTACCGACCATTCGTTATAATAAAATCTAACTTATCATTTTAAAATCGATCTAATCGAGTTGGGTAGATTCTGAACATAGTAGGTGCTTATTTAGACTTCGAAAAGTGGAGCGATCCATAAATGTCTCAAAGACGGGAGTGACATATCAAAACTCGTGGTAAGGCCGAAAAGTACTACTATCGGTAAGCCACACATCAATACAGTTTTAAATAATTTAAAATAAATTCAAAGTAGGATGTAAGTAGCTTTTAGGCTGACAAATATTATGTATCCAAGAGATTAATTTAAGCCGGAAGTAAGTCATTAAAGCGACTGTACTAGAACCACGGGACTCGAGGGGTGCCTAACACCTTCCCCTCGGTCAAGAGAATTCCTTATCCGAATTCCTAGTTCGCAGACCAAAAAATAAAAATAAAGAGTTATTTCTTTTTGAATAGGGATTCAATAAGGTGACTTGGAATGTCCAAACTCAATTCCAAGTGGAGACTCTGTAAATAAAATAATCCCTTTTCAAAACATCACTTTAATTGGAAAAACCCATTTTCTCTAAAACCAACTCCCTAACGAGGTCGGATGCGGTGAAAAATAGGGGTATGACAGATGGCGACTCTGCTGGGGAGGTAACTAGAATTCGAGCTTTCATATTGACTTAACTGGCTTTATTTAATTTTGATATTGTATATTGTTGGCCTAAATGTGTTATTTGCCTACATGTTCAACTGATTTGATATCATTTGAATTGCATTATAAACTGTCTTCTTTCGCGCACCCCTCTGAGTCTTCTAAGATACTGTATATTCGGAGATGCGGTATACGCTCCCGAGCTTAAGATAACAGAGATGCGGCATTGCTCCTGGGAAGGATTCTGTAGTCACCCATGATTTAGGATGGGAAGGGACCAACAGTGAGGCCGGAAAGTCCTGCTACCGGTAAAGCTGTCCCTTGCCGACTCGAGTTGTCCGCTCGTTTCATTGACAGTCTAGATACCTAACTCCACCAGGTTAAACCTAACATAACTGGAACTTAGACATGGCTATCCCTAATAGACTGTGTTTTATTTGTATCACGTGTATTTTTGACTTAGTGGGGCTCGACCCTGGGGTCGGGTCCGTCTAGGTCAGGTGTCACCTTTTGAGACCATCATGTACATTTTATGTGCTACTTGTTGCATTATAGGAAATTCCATATCGAATGTGGACCGGCTTTTAAGTGAATTAATTGGTTTTAAAAAAAAGGGGGGGAGGGGTTAAATAAAAATTTTTAAGGGTTTATTTTAGAAAATATATAATATTTTTACCTAGAACTTTTCTGAAAAGATTAAGTGGTTTTAACGTCGTGGTCTCGTTATGTCCATTTTCTTTGGTTTTAAAATCTTTCTTAGGAATATCATAGAGCCCATTTTTGTCAAACACAATTAA
>NC_061121.1:29481427-29493042 GCF_002878395.1 Capsicum annuum | reverse complement strand
GGTACAGTTTTGGGATCCTTCAAACAACGTATTCCGATTCTCCGACTTTGAGCTTACTCCTACACTGGAGGAAATAGGAGCACTTATTGGAAAGGGAAAGAACCTTCACCTAAGAGAACCCATGATACCGAAGCATGTCACTTCTGAAAGATTTTTTGAGCTATTGCACATGAAAGAGAAGAACATAGGAGGCTGCCTAGAAAATGGACGGGTTCGTCTAGAATTTTTGTACGAAAGATATGGTCAGGAAAGGGGATTTGAGTTGTTTAAATCAGAACTTAACAATGGGGGGTGCTACCGAACCTGGAAAAAGCACAGTTCTGAAGCATTCATAGTGGCTTTTTTGGGAATCATGGTATTTCCAAAGAGAGGAGGAAAAATCAGCACCAATCTGACTGCGTTTATTACCGCTTTTGAGAAGAATCCTAAGGTCACCCTCGTGCCCATGATTTTGGCAGACATTTATCGGGCCCTGACGATGTGCAAAAATGGAGCGAACTATTTTGAAGGATATAACATTCTATTGCAGTTATGAATGCTCGAGCATGTTCGTTATCATCCATTTGTTATGGATTTTTGAGTCGAATGGAATGATTATATCAATGGCCATGAGAAGAGGATGGAGGACCAAAACTTTCCCAAAGGAATAGGAGCTTGGAAGGAGTACTTGGAGGGGTTGACGGCGGACAAGATAGTGTGGAATTATCATTGGTTCCCCTCAAAAGAGGTGATATATATGTCTACTTTCCGACCCTTCATCGTCTTAATGGGTCTCCGCGGTGTTCAGCCCTACGTGCCACTAAGAGTCATGTGATAATTAGGTCGACGTCAGCATGTACCGCCAGTCGAGGATATGAAAGAGTTCATGTACGAATTCCTCCCTGAAATCCCTCTAAGGAAGACTGAGATACTTAAGATTTGGGGAGGATGTGTACTTTCAGGTTTCGATCACATGGTGGAAGACCGCGACAAGGGCGAGGTAGACTAGTGGTATCTGCCATGGTTTCATGACCAGCCTCCTCCTAAAGCTATGCCAGAAAGGTCAGCCAGAGAGCCAGTAGATCGAGAAGCGGAGATCGAAGTCAG
The DNA here is from genome assembly GCF_002878395.1 of Capsicum annuum. NCBI lineage: Eukaryota > Viridiplantae > Streptophyta > Magnoliopsida > Solanales > Solanaceae > Capsicum > Capsicum annuum. The sequence goes on along the minus strand of NC_061121.1, from coordinate 29,491,956 downwards.
AATTAAGCAGGCTCGACGATAGGTAGAAGAGAACTATCAGTCTACTCTGCACGTCTTAAATAATGATTTGGAAAGGTCTAGAGAAGAATTGGTTCACCATGAGGCGAGATTTGAGGCCAGAATTAGGTCAGCTCGTAAGGAGATTGAGAGAGAGAACTGTGTTGCCATGCATGCCCTACAAGAAGACCTGGATATTGCCACCGGTGCTATGGAGCAGCAATCGAGTGATTTTGAGAAAGAGAAGGCCTTGCTGACAAGTACACAGTCGAAGCTTCGAGCTCAGCTAAAAGCTTCCATGGAACGGGAAAGAGAAATAGTGAGATGCTTCATGACTTTTCAGAAGAAAGTTGAAGTTGAGAAAAACCAGTGGATGACCGAACGACAGGCGCTTCACTATCAGATCGACGACCTTCATGAACAAGAAGGAGACCTAAAGCATACCGTCCGCACTACGCAGCATTGGGTGCAAAACTGCCATAAAAGTATAATCGAGGCCAGGGGAGAATTACTTCAGCTCAGTGAAACCTTGATTAATGTTTATGCTAAGTATCTTCACCGAGGTGATGAAAATCTGGGCCGTCAGGCACGTGCTCTCGGTCCACATCTGCCAAAAGCATTATCCAGGATCTACTCAAGTCTGAGGGAGGATTAAGTTGCAAGACATCTTTGGAAGGAATCTTGATGATAATTATTAAAGACCTTATTTTCTTAGAGTTAGTTTCTTTATAGGTTTTTAGTATTATTTCGAGTCTGTTCTAGTTTTAGATAATTTTAGTTTCCTTTCATTAAAGTTTTGTTTTAAGAACAGTTGGAAATGTATGGAAAATTTTGCATTTGTCTCAAGTTTTTATCCTCTTTATTTCTGAATATATACATATGTTTACTATATCCATGAACTACGTGATGATCTGATTAATGTAAAACATGATACGTAGGCAACCCTCGGCGGGTGTGATCAAATATTTTTTCAAGTTTCAAGTAACAATTTTAAGATGTTGGCGTTAAATAATGAGGGAAAAAATTAATTCACCAAAGCCGGGATGAAACAAGAGGGTTTTCCTAAGTCCATTTCAGGAAGGAAATTACTTAGGTGCATGACATTTGAGTTAGTTATGAATATATCAATATTTTTTAAAAGCTCTAAATCCTACCATATTTGTTTCTGTTTCATAAGAGAGAGAGAAAATAAGGTGGTTGGTTGTGGTTAAGCTGGCCTCTTACCCGTACAACACAAGGTATAAAAGAAAAAGAAAGATGACTCGAAAAGATGGAATAAAATCTGATAATGAAGAAGGTCGAGATCAATTAGTTCCACAAGAATTCGCATCTTTGGAGGAGAATAAGTTATTAAAGCAACAAATTGCGGAAATGTATCAGGCCTAGGCGAATGGACAAGCCCCGCCTTCCTCGATAGGCCTTTCAGATGCAAATCATCCCAGTTCTACTCAAGCCCAAGTCGACGATCCACTTTATCCGCCTGGATTTGGTCCATACGCTAATGTGTCTAGCGTTGCTGGCACATCCACCATGCGTCCTCCAAATCCATCATTCACGAACAACCCGCTTTTTATTCCGGCCGTGACAACTAATATAAATCCTCCATCAATGATACAGAATCCTATCAACGAGCTAAATCATGATCAAGTCTATCCTCCTGAATTGGCATTCAAACCCGTAAATTCATATCAGCCCACTCATCAGCCTGAGTCTCATATCGTGATTGAGAAGGCTATTATGAATGAAGAACGAGAAGAGATAGTTAGAAAAGTGAGGAGTCTGGAGCAAAGTATAAGAAACATACAAGGATTGGGAGGACACAAAAGCGTCTCTTTCAAAGACCTGTGTATGTTCCCTAATGTTCATTTGCCAATAGGGTTCAAGACCCCCAAATTCGACAAATATAGTGGTCATGGTGACCCAGTGGCCCACTTAAAAAGGTATTTCAATTAACTTAGAGGAGCAGGAGGGAAAGAGGAGCTGCTTATGGCCTATTTCGGAGAAAGTCTGACGGGAATAGCCCTTGAATAGTTTATCGACCAAGACATCTCCCATTGGCACATTTGGGATGATATGGCTCAAGATTTTGTACAACAATTTCAATACAATCTCGATATTATCCCTGAACGCACTTCTCTTGCTAATATGAAGAAAAAACCATCTTAAAGTTTTCGAGAGTTTGCCATAAAATGGAGAGAACAGGCATCTAGAGTCAAACCGCCACTGAAGGACCAAGAATTGATTGATGCTTTTCTCCAAACTCAAGAGTTCGATAATTTTCATCATTTACTAGCCGTGGTTGGTAAACCTTTCGCCGAAGCAATAAAAATTGGGGAAATGGTAGAGAATGGCATCAAATCAGGAAAAATCATGAGCCAAACCGCCCTCAAGGCCACTACACAAGCCATTCAGAGTGGATCAGGTAGTTTTGGAAATCAAAAAAAGAAGGAGAAAGGATCCATGATGGCATCAGGACCGGGCAATGCCCAAAGGGTACGGAACTCCCCTTATGTTCATGTCCAAAAGGGACAACCTAGCCCTCCTCAACATTATTATACACCTCAACCTGCTGTTCTTAATGCTCAAGCGTATGCCCGATCTCCTCAGCGTCCACAATGGCAGGCACCTGCGCCACAAGGTTTTCGTCTGTGGAAGCCAAATTTACAAGCCCCTCATAATCCGTATATTTAGGCAGACTATACAAGAGAACAGAGGCCAAGGGAAAACTTCACCCCAATTGGAGAATCATATACGAGCCTGTTGCGGAGATTGGTCAAATTAGGATGGATTGAACCTGTTTTGCCTTTCAAAGTGGATCCGAATGCAAGTTGGTTTGATTCTAATGTAAGGTGTGAGTACCATTCAAACGTCCCAGGTCACAGTACCGAAAATTGTTGGAATCTGAAGAGAGCCATCGAAAAGTTAATCGAAAGCAAGGCAATCATAATACAAAAAGAAGAAGCACCGAATGTCACCGATAATCCACTTCCTAATCACAGTAACACACACGTCGTGGGGATGATTTTTAACGATAGAGACTACAGGCCAACAAGCCAAGCAATGATGGAAATAGGCACCTTGAAGGAGAACCCGGGTGAAGCACTGAAGTATATGCAAAGAGAACCACTGATCGTGAAAGGAGCGAGTTCTATTATAAGACCACAAGATTCAAAAAAGATGGTATTGTATGTTCCTGCAAAGCTAAAGGGAATAGCACAAGATGGGCCAAAACTATATGTTTCGAGTGGTCCCGCATGGTTCGACTAACAGCGCAACAACATGAGAAAGATAACAGAACCAATTGTCATAAGACACGCAGCACAGCTCCCAGTGATAAGCTTGAAAACCATCCCATGGAACTACAACAAAACCACGGTAATGTACAAAGGAAAAGAGGTCATGGAAGAAACAAACGAAATAGAGGGTTTGACTCGATCAGGAAGATGCTATGTTCCAGAAGAATTAAGGAGACCAAAACAGTTTAAAGATAGTCAAGGGCCAATGAAAAAACCTGTCACAAACGAAGAGGCTGAGGAATTTCTGAAGAAAATAAAAACCCAAGACTATTCCATTGTCGATTAATTGAGGAAAACCCTGGCTCAAATCTCATTATTATCCCTACTGCTATATTCTAAAGAACATTGTCAGGCATTGATTAAGTTATTGAATGAAGCATACGTCCCGAAGAAAACTACGGTATGTCAAATAGGAAGGATGGTTCGTAGAATATTTGAAGCAAATAGAATCACTTTCACTGATGATGAGTTACCCACAGAAGGTTCTGTTCACAACAAGGCTTTGTATCTGACTATCAAATACGAAGGATATTACATAAAAGGGGTAATGATCAATGGAGGTTCAGGAGTAGATATCTGTCCTCTCTCTACTTTGCAAAAATTAAAAATCAGCCCAGATAGGATTCGATCCAATAATGTATGTGTTCGGGCTTTTGATGGTGCAAAACGAGACACAATTGGTGAGGTAGATCTTGCTTTGGTTATTGGACCAGTTGATTTTACGATCACCTTTCAAGTAATAGACATGGATACTTCCTACAACCTACTTTTAGGAAGACCATGGATCAACACGGCCAGAGCCATACCTTCTACTTTGCATCAGGTGGTTAAGTTTGAACACGACAATCAGGAAATCATTGTACATGGAGAGGATGACCTTCCCATACATCGAGATCCTTCTGTACCCTATATGGAAACAAAAGGGGGTTGTGAATCTTCCATTTATCAAGCCTTTGAAATTGTGATAGCTGATCAAGTCATGGAAGGCACGCTGATTCCAGGGGCTCATCTCTCTTCTACTTCAATCATGGTGGCTAGCCAAATGCTACAAAATGTTTATAAATCGGGAAAAGAATTAGGGGTTTTGTTGTAAGGAATTATAAACCCTGTAGATCCATGTGGTAGCCACAACTCCTTTGGCTTAGGCTTTAAGCCTACCACGGCAGATAGAAAATGGGCAAAAGAGCAGAAGAAGAAGGCTTGGAAATTGACAAGTCCGGTTCCACACATTAGCCAATCTTTCACGAAAGCTCAAAAGGAAGAAAATCAATACCCATATGCTAACAAGGATGTGGATGAAATATGTAAACGTCTCAAGGAAATGTTTTATGAAATAAACATGGTTCAGATGGGTGAAGGCCCTAGCCATGCAGATGTGCAGTTCATCGGGCCAAATATCAAGCTCACTAACTGGGAAGCCACTCCTCTCCCCACAAGGAAGGAGTCTTGGTAGTTTATTTTGTTGTTTCATTTTTCTTTCTTTTGTATTTTGGACTATTCTCAGGGTTGTAGTCCACATAGTTTAGTTGCTCTGCTTTCATGTTAACCCTCCTATCCTTTCCGATTCAACTAAATAAAATTCAAGTTTTCTAGTAAATTTGTCTTTTCTTCCCTCTTTTAATTTTTATTTTTCTTTATCTTATCTCAGTTATGTTAATACTGGCTTCGATAACTTGGCATGTACGTGGAGTTCACATTTAGATCCTAAAAAGTTGTCTAATCTCGAATCAGTAAACCAAACGGTAGATGAATACGATGAAGGTGAAGCTGATAAGGAAGTCCAAAAAGGATTGGATCAATTTGAGGATAAGCCCAAACCCAATTTAAATGACACTGAGATAATAAATTTGGGAACTGGTGAGGAGGTTAGAGAAATAAAAATAAGTATTCATGCGGATTAGAATATCAGGAATGATATTGTTCAGATTTTGATCGAGTATAAGGATGTTTTTGCTTGGTCTTATGATGATACGTCGGGTCTAAGCACGGATTTGGTAGTCCACAACTGCCTACATATCCTGATTTTTCACCGGTCTAGCAAAAGCAAAGAAAGTTTAACACTGACGTGAGCGATAAAATCAAAGAGAAAATCATGAAGCAATTGAATGCGAACGTGATCAGGGTCGCTCAGTACACCACATGGTTGGCTAATGTGGTGCCCGTACTGAAGAAAGATGGCAAAATCAGAGTTTGTGTTGATTATAGGGATTTGAACAAAGCAAGCCCTAAAGACAACTTTCCGCTACCCAATATTCATATCCTTGTTGATAATTGTGCTAAACATGAGATCCAATCTTTCGTGGATTGTTATGCCGTATATCACCAGATCTTGATGGATGAAACAGATGCAGAAAAGACTGCTTTCACCACCCTGTGGGGTACTTATTGCTACAGGGTCATGCCGTTTGGTTTAAAAAATGCGGGAGCTACGTACATGAGAGCTATGACTACTATTTTTCATGACATGATGCACAAGAAAGTAGAAGTATATGTTGATGATGTCATTATCAAGTCCAAGACACGAGTCGATCATGTATATGACTTGAGGAAATTCTTTGAAAGATTGTGAAAGTATAATCTCAAGCTCAATCCAGCCAAGTGTGCATTTGGAGTTCCATCCCGAAAACTTTTGGGTTTCATAATTAGCCGCAGAGGCATTGAATTGGATCCCTCCAAGGTAAAATCCATTCGAGAATTGCCGCCTCCGAAGAATAAAACTGAGGTCATGAGTTTTTTTGGTTGGATGAATTATATAAGCAGATTCATCGCTCAGCTCAGCACTACATGTGAACCGATATTTAAGTTGCTAAAAAATGATGCTGCCATCCAATGGACAGACGAATGTCAAGAATCATTTGATAAGATTAAAGAATATTTGGCAAATCCTCCAGTATTGGTCCCACCGGAACCTTGTAGGCCTTTATTTCTATATATGTCAGTGACGGACAATTCTTTTGGTTGTGTTTTAGGACAGCATGATATCACAGGCAAAAAGGAACAAGCAATCTATTATTTGAGCAAAAATTTCACGAGTTACGAGGTAAAATATACTCTTTTAGAAAAGACATGTTGCGCCCTAACTTGGATTGCTTAGAAGTTGAAGCACTATCTTTCGTCCTACACAACCTACCTCATATCTTGAATGGATCCTTTAAAGTATATTTTTCAAAAACCTATGTCCACAGGCAGATTGGTGAAGTGGCAGATTTTACTTACAGAATTCGACATTGTGTATGTTACTCGTACCGCTATGAAAGCGCAAGCATTGGCCGATCATTTGGCAGAGAACCCAGTTGACAATGATTATGAGCCTTTGCGAACTTACTTTCCTGATGAAGAGATAAATTCAATTGAGGAAGAAGTTTAAGATGATATGTATGCATGGAAATTATATTTTGATGGGGTAGTCAATGTCAAAGGAGTAGGAATTGGGGCATTTCTTGTCTCACCAACCGGGCATCATCATCCCGCCACAGCACGACTCCATTTTTTTTGTACTAATAACACATCAGAATATGAAGCTTGCATCATGGGGTTAAATATGGCAATAAATCTGGATGTACACAGGCTAGTGGTGTTGGGAGATTCTGAATTACTCATTCAACAAATTTAAGGTGAATGGGAAACTAGAGATATCAAGCTCATTCCATACAAACAGTTCCTAGAGGACCTTAGCAAAAGGTTCAAGTCTATCGATTTTAGATATATTCCCAAATCCCATAATGAGTTGGTTGATGCCCTGGCTACCCTAGCTTCTATGCTCCCATACCCAGGAAATACGCATATCGACCCATTAGAGATACAAATATGAGATCAACATGGTTATTGCAATATAATTTATGCAGAACCAGATAATAAACCCTGGTACTATGATATCAAACGCTTCCTAAAGTCAAAAGAATATCCAATACACGCCAATGCAGATCAAAAAAGGACTATTAGGCGACTTACTAATGGTTTCTTCTTAAGTGGGGAGATTCTGTACAAACAAACCCTAGACTTGAACTTGTTGAGATGTGTTAATATTCAGAAAGCTGAAAGAATCACGAATGAGGTACATTCGGGGGTATGTTTTAGCGAAGAAGATTATGTGGGCAGGCTATTATTGGTTAACTATGGAGCGAGATTTCTTTCACTTTGTTCGCAAGTGTCATCAGTGTCAAATTCATGGTGATTCACTCGCCACCTTCAAAGCTGCATCCTATGTCTGCTCCTTGGCCATTCGTTGCTTGGGGCTTGGATGTAATCGGTCCAATAGAACCAAAAGCTTCTAATGGGAATCAATTCATACTGGTCGCTATTAACTATTTCACCAAATGGGTAGAAGCCGCTACTTTCAAATTAGTCACGAAGAAAATAGTAGTGGATTTTCTTCATTCGAACATCATATGTCGTTTTGGTATACCAAAGTCCATTATCACAGACAATGCAACCAATCTCAATAGTCATCTAATGAAGGAGGTTTGTGAGCAATTCAAGATCGTGCATCATCATTCTACCCCTTACCGTCCTAAAGCAAATGGAGCCGTTGAAGAGACAAACAAGAATATTAAAAAGATTCTTAGGAAAATGGTCCAAGGATCTCGACAGTGGCATGAGAAATTACCGTTTTCTCTTTTAGGATATCGTACAACTATCCGTACATCGACTGGCGCAACTCCTTATTTACTAGTCTATGGGACTGAAGCTGTGATACCCACAAAAGTCAAAATTCCCTCGTTTCGAATCATTAGTGAAGCCGAAATTGACGATACTGAATGGGTCAAGTCTAGACTAGAACAATTATCGTTAATAGATGAAAAAAGGTTGACGGCAGTTTGCTTTGGTCAATTATACCAGCAGAGGATGGCGCGAGCTTACAATAAGAAGGTACGTCCTAGAAAATTTGAGGCCGGCCAACTTGTTGTAAAATGCATCCTTCCACACCAAGAAGAGGCTAAAGGAAAGTTTGCTCCAAACTGGCAAGGTCCATACATAGTTAAACAAGTATTATCAAATGGAGCTTTGCAACTTGCGTATCTGGACGGAAAAATAACAGAAAAAGCTATCAATGCCGATTCAGTCAAAAGATATTATATTTGACATACTTGTGCTTAACATTCTCAAGTTGAGATGACAAAAGGCCATCATTCTACTTAACTAAATGTCATTAATCCCTTGTCAGCCCTTCGAGCCTTATTTACCTTTCCTTGCTTACCCTCTTTGGAGTCAAAAAAAAAGAAGAAGAAGATAATTCGTTAGCATTGAACTACGTTCGACCTGATTCCTAAATGGATACATGGCAGCCCTATCTTGGGGTTCGGTCCGACAAAAGGAAAAAAAAATCTTGGTATTTAAAAAAAGAGAGATATATATCCTATTGTCACTTTTATATAGCTCTCAAGTTGTAATTTAGCCTAAAAATCCTTTTCCCTTTGTCCATTATAGACCTTCCGATCAATTTTTGAGAATGTCAAGCCTTGTGTGTTGTATGTATATAAAAAAAGGGGGGGTGGGGAGGGAGGGGCTTGTAGGTGAAAACCCATGGAGGCACCACAAGATATCAAAAAAAAAATCTTATTGGTGAAAACCCTCAGGGGCGCCATATGACAATGATGAACGAGACAATCGAAATTAGAGAGGTCAATTGAGAAAATCCCAGAAGGAATGACTTTAGTCAAACAAAGTTTATCATGACAGGACAAAGATCAAGAAGGATGATTTGAGTTGATTGAAAGGTGCAGCCTAATTCGAGATTAGAAAGTTTTGAAGGATCAAATATCTACTCCAAATTGTGTGTCATGCGTTATTGAAGTCAATATACACCTCCAAATAAGCTTTCTTACTTTACTGGTAGAAATACCTTCTATTCAAACATAATTTTTTTATTCCTTTTTTTGATTTTTCCTTATTTCATTTTTACACGCTTTATTTATTTATGGGTAAGTCTCGCACCAAATACAAAATAAAGAAAAAGGCGCAAAACCAGGGCTCCTAGTGAAATTGAGCAGAGATTGTTGGGCGTTCACCACCTTGACAAGGACAAGGAGCCAGTTAAGATAAGTGTTACGAGTGAATCATTTGAAAATGAAGAACAGAATCGTACTGAAACAAACAAAAATACAACAGAATTTGAAAGACAAAGATTCAAGCTCGCCAACCAATTAGTTGAATCAACTGTATCAAGTTGGGGCAGAGATAAGGAAAACCTCTAAGGAATTCAAGGACACAAACCAACTACCAATTTTAAAACTCACAATTCTTTCTCTCTCTTTCTCTCTTGCTTGAACAGGGGCAAAGCGATCTTGTGAAGTTTAGTGAAAAAAAACAAGTATAGCAAAGCTAAGTTTTCTTAAATTTTCTGTTTTGTTATACACCTATAATTCTAAGTTCGTATCAATATAATAATAATAATAATAATAATAAAACCCCTCATATTCAAAACTGGGGCATTTTTTTTCTTTTCTCTTCTAACTAAAAATAAAAAAATTCTAATCTTATTCGTCTTCATAGGGCTCCATCCCCTAGTTGACATCTTATCTCGTCTTCATAGAGCGCCATCCCCTAGTTGATATCTTATTCGTCTTCATAGGGCGCCATCCCCTAGTTGACATCTTATCTCGTCTTCATAGGGCGTCATCCCCTAGTTGACATCTTATTCGTCTTCATAGGGCGCCATTCCCTAGTTGACATCTTTTTCGTCTTCATAGGGCGCCATCCCCTAGTTGATATCTTATCTCGTCTTTATAGGGCGCCATCCCCTAGTTGACATCTTATCTAGTCTTCATAGAGTGTCATCCCCTAGTTGACATCTTATTTGTCTTCAAAGGGCACCGTCCCCTAGTTGACATCTTAGGAAACACCATTTCCTAATTTTTCTTATCCGTCTTCATAGGGCGTCATCCCCTAGTTGACATTTTTATTTCGTCTTCATGGGGCGCCATCCCCTAGTTGATATTTTAGGAAACAAACCTTCCTATTTTTCTTCTTTATGTCTTCATAGGGCGTCATCCCCTAGTTGACATCTTATCTCGTCTTCATAGGGCGCCATCCCCTAATTGACATCTTATCTCGTCTTCATAGAGCGTCATCCCCTAGTTGACATCTTATTCGACTTCATAGGGCGCCATCCCCTAGCTGACATCTTTTTCATCTTCATAGGGCACCATCCCCTAGTTGATATCTTATCTCGTCTTCATAGGGCGCCATCCCCTAGTTGATATCTTATCTCGTCTTCATAGGGCGCCATCCCCTAGT
>NC_061121.1:29360410-29481327 GCF_002878395.1 Capsicum annuum | reverse complement strand
ATCTTATCTCGTCTTCATAGGGCGCCATCCCCTAGTTGACATCTTATCTCGTCTTCATAGGGTGCCATCCCCTAGTTGATATCTTATCTCGTCTTCCTAGGGCACCACCCCCTAGTTGATATCTTATCTCGTCTTCATAGGGCGTCATCCCCTAGTTGACATCTTATCTCGTCTTCATAGGGCGCCATCCCCTAGTCGACATCTTATCTCGTCTTCATAGGGCGCCATCCCCTAGTCGACATCTTATCTCGTCTTCATAGGGCGCCATCCCCTGACATCTTATTCGTCTTCATAGGGCGCCATCCCCTAGTTGACATCTTTTTCGTCTTCATAGGGCGCCATCCCCTAGTTGATATCTTATCTCGTCTTCATAGGGCGTCATCCCCTAGTTGACATCTTATCTCGTCTTTATAGGGCGCCATCCCCTAGTTGACATCTTATTCGTCTTCATAGAGCGCCATCCCCTAGTTGACATCTTATCTCGTCTTCCTAGGGCACCACCCCCTAGTTGATATCTTATCTCGTCTTCATAAGGCGTCATCCCCTAGTTGACATCTTATCTCGTCTTCATAGGGCGCCATCCCCTAGTTAACATCTTATCTCGTCTTCATAGGGCGTCATCCCCTAGTTGACATCTTATTCGTCCTCATAGGGCTCCATCCCCTAGTTGACATCTTTTTCATCTTCATAGGGCACCATTCCGTAGTTGATATCTTATCTCTTCTTCATAGGGCACCATCCCCTAGTTGACATCTTATCTCGTCTTCATAGGGCACCATTCCCTAGTTGACATCTTATCTCGTCTTCATAGGGTGTCATCCCCTAGTTGACATCTTATTCGTCTTCATAGGGCGCCATCCCCTAGTTGACATCTTTTTTGTCTTCATAGGGCGTCATCCCCTAGTTGATATCTTATCTCGTCTTCATAGGGTGTCATCCCCTAGTTGACATCTTATCTCGTCTTCATAGGGCGTCATCCCCTAGTTGACATCTTATTCGTCTTCATAGGGCACCATCCCCTAGTTGACATCTTAGGAAACGCCATTTCCTATTTTTTCTTATCCGTCTTCATAGGGCGCCATCCCCTAGTTGACATTTTTATTTCGTCTTCATGCGGCGTCATCCCCTAGTTGATATTTTAGGAAATAAACCTTCCTATTTTTCTTCTTTATATCTTCATAGGGCATACAAAATCTAGTTGCATTTTAGGAAGCAAATATCCTAACTCTTTTTCATGCGTTCATAAGGCACAACTTCCTTTGGTTGCATTATTGAGAATAAGAATCTTATTTTATTGCATGCCTGGCTTTGATTTCTATCATTTTTAATTATTTATTTTTAAATTATTGTGTAGTTTTTCTAATAACTCATAAAAATTTCCTAGTGCAAACTTGGGGCAGAAAAATTTTGTTTGTTTTGTTTTGTTTTCTTTGATGGCTTGCAGGTTTTCTGCAAAACACAGGTTTAAGGCCGAGAATGGCATTCCATCTCTGATTTGAGTAGTGGAGAATGATTAGTTTGAAAACACAGAGTCATCTATGCATCTGTAGTGGCCCAACATCCCAAGAATCATCTGCATAACTCCTGATCAAGAGAACAAACATCCAAAAGTATTTTATGAACTATCCTTTGGAAGAGCGTCAATGACACAATCCAAGTTGCAAGTTCAAGTCTCAAATCCTAACTTCAAGATCAAATCTTAAGATCAAGGTACCCACCATAAGAAGGTGAAGCGATAACTGAGGACCCAAGAAGAAGATCTGAAGCAAGAGAATCAAGACAATTAGAATAGATTGGATTTTGTATCTTTCATTTTTAGTTTCATTTTTCTTTTTTCTGATGTAATAAAAAGAGATACAAACCGAAAACTCGACGGGGCCTCAAATCGGCTCTCCAACTCATCCATTCATTCCCACACCCACTTGAACTACATGTGACCCGATTCTCTTATAACCCGAGATAAGTAGGATGTCTAAAACCAAGGCTCGGTCGCACCTCTTTTCTACTTATTTACTAGTGAATAAATGGTTGAGCCAAAATTAGTCATGTTTACTTCTTTGCTTGAAAATTCTCCATATTTCCAAGCAAAGAGGGGCATTCTGTAAACACCTAATTTTTGACCCAAACCTAATGTTTTTATACCATTTTAATGTTCAATTAATTTTTTTTATTTTTAGGCATTTTAAATTTATCTTATATTTTGAGGTTTGTTAAAAATTTTGAAAACTACAAAAATAGAGTCACATTTTAAATAAGTTTTTATTTTATTGTTTATTTATTTATTTATTTATTTTTAGAAAAAAAAAGAATTTTTTCTAAATTATATTTGTTTTCTTCTTTCAACTTTTAATAAAGAATGTTGTGATATTAATATTTCTTAATCATATTCCTAAGACTAGTTATTAACTTATATTATATTTTATTAGTTTTTAATTATTTTTATTTTATTATTAATAATAATAATAATAAAAAGAAAAAAAAAGAGACCTAAACTACCCAAACCGCCCCACAATTCCCACTTCTACTTAACCTCTCCCACTTTTCCTCCACACAACCCATGACACACACATATGCACTTATATATAGAAAAACACACGCACTACACAGAAAAAAAAAAGAGATTACGGAAGGAGAAAGAAACAACATTGAAACCAAAGAAAAAAAAAACGTTTGAAAAAAAAAAAAAAATACAACGTAGACAACACAGAAAGGAAAAGAGAAGAGGAAAATCAAAGCGAAAAGAAATTGAGAAGAAAGGAAAAACTAAGAGAGAAAGAAGAGGATTGAAAAAAAAAAAGGAAAGAGTTTGAGGTTTGGTTCGTGATTTCGAGTTCGCAGCTTCTTCTTTATTTTAAGAATTATTTCCGCAAGAGGTAACCCTCTATCTTTCTTTGAATAATGTAATATCGCAATAATGTGAAATTCAATTCAAATATTATGATGTGGAGATGCTCTTATTTTACATTTGTTATTATGATATTAAAGCATTCAACTCTTTGTCATGGTTAAATTTGGAGTGAGATTTGATATAAGATATGATCCATGCAAAAAAAAAATTAAATAAATACATGCACACACACATACACCATGCATGCTTTAGGAACAGAAAGGGAGAATACATACATAAGACTTAGAAAAAAAAAACAGTGAAATAGCAAACAAGAAAAAAAAAATCAATTGGTGTTATATATGATATATTATTTCTCACATATTTGCAAAGTCACATTTAGTTCATAACTGAAATTTTAGTTCTGGTTATCGGATCTTCGTGACTATATAATCGTATTTATATTAATTAATTTTAGTTAATCATACATGTTTGAAAAGTTTGAATTTTGTCTAAAGGTGATAAAACCTTTCTTGTTATTTTAATGAAAGTTAAAGAAAATGAGTTCTAAATATTTAGTATTTTTACAACTATTTGTTTAAGCTGTAATGAATTGACTTTTCTATTGGGTGTTTAGGACGTGTTTATTGATAAATGATTACTAAAATAAATATTCTCCTTAAAAAAAAAAGTCAAATTTTAAATATTTTCTCGGACTAATAGTAAGCTTATTAAAATAAAATAACGAAGGAAGTCAAAACTTGTAGTTTGTAAAATAAAGAACAAAAGTTGTTATTTTTATTTTTTATAAAACATGTGGTTGTGTGTTAGTAAAATATCAAAATCTTTAATTCTCATACTTACAATCTCTATCATAACCATGACTTTACTGTAGATGTTGTTTTCCCCGAATGGGTTTTCTTTTTTTTTTTAATTTCAATAGGCTAAAAAAAAAAAAAGAAGAAGAAGAAGACCTAGTGAATTTCAAGAAAAATAGACAATATAATAGGTCAAGGCTTTAATTTCTAATTCAAGACCTATCCAAAAAGGGGTAGGAAAGAGGAGGAAACCCATTTTAAGGGAGTGAATTCATAAAAGAATAAGTTAGGCTCTTAACTTCAAATTTTTTTTAAGTTTATTATAGAAGTGAAAATTAACGATGAAGTTGGAAAACCCTGCTACCGACCATTCGTTATAATAAAATCTAACTTATCACTTTAAAATCGATCTAATCGAGTTGGGTAGATTCTGAACATAGTAGGTGCTTATTTAGACTTCGAAAAGTGGAGCGATCCATAAATGTCTCAAAGACGGGAGTGACATACCAAAACTCGTGGTAAGGCCGAAAAGTACTACTATCGGTAAGCCACACATCAATACAGTTTTAAATAATTTAAAATAAATTCAAAGTAGGATGTAAGTAGCTTTTAGGCTGACAAATATTATGTATCCAAGAGATTAATTTAAGCCGGACGTAAGTCATTAAAGCGACCGTGCTAGAACCACGGGACTCGAGGGGTGCCTAACACCTTCCCCTCGGTCAACAGAATTCCTTATTCGGATTCCTAGTTCGCAGACCAAAAATTAAAAATAAAGAGTTATTTCCTTTTGAATAGGGATTCAATAAGGTGACTTGGAACGCCCAAACTCAATTCCAAGTGGCGACTCTGTAAATAAAATAATCCTTTTTCAAAATGTCACTTTAATTGGAAAACCCCATTTTCTCTAAAACCAACTCCCTAGCGTGGTCGGATGCGGTGAAAAATAGGGGTGTGACACTTAACATAATTAACTTTATCAATTATTAATTTAAAGCTTTCATAAAGAACTATTTTTAAATAACTATCTTTTTGACAAAATGAGGTTGCATCATTTTAGGAGGTATTATAAAATATTATCTTAGGTAATGTTTGAAAATTAGGTTTTATAAGTAATTAGCATATATTATCTTATGAAAGTCAAATAATTTTTTCCGCCTTACCTATATCCTTTCCTTAATGTAATATTTGATTTCCTTATCTAATCTATGTTTGGTCGGTTAACTGTAGTTAGTGGATCCTTTAGGATGCCTAATCTCTTTCCTTTAGGATAATTAGAATCCTTACCTAGAATCTTAGGTTGCGTAGACCTTAAAATGAAGTCTTTAATTGCTTTAATGACATAGTTTATAACAGGTGTCCTAATTCACCGAAGAACTAATTACATGGCGACTTAAATTTATTTAAGAAGTTTTCTAATATGTTGTTCCACGGTATGACAGTATCAACAAGACCTAGAGTAACAAAAGAAGTCATCCCCAACTCCTGCTCAGTAGGCACGATCCATGGATGCACAACCTATAAAAAAAGACAGATATATTTAAATCATATAAAAATTTATTGGGTTACATGTTAACACAGAAAACTTATACAACAGATGATCTTTCTGTCACAACAGATGATTTATATGTGGCAACAAATTAAATATATGTTGCATCAGATTACCTATATGTTGCGTAATTTGAATTAGATTGGTAATCTGTTGAGTTCAGTTCAGAGAACCAAAGCAACAGATGGGTAATCTGTTACAAAATATGAATTGTCTATTGCAACAGATTACCCATCTATTGCACCAGTTGTAGTAGACGGGTAATCTGTTGAAACAGATGAACCATATGTCGCAATAGATGGCACATCTATTTCAATATATTTCTTTGAGTCAAATTATTTTACTTTAAAGAAGACTTACTGCATCATCTAGAAGGTTAAAGAGATCAGCCTCCTTAATTCTTGTGGTGCTCTTTGCATCCAACCACCTAAGGATCCTTGTATGATAAACCTCATTCGGGTAATCCTTGACCTGCTTTCGAAGGGGAGGAATGACTTCAAATACCCAATCCTAAAAAATGTAAACAGAAAGCAAGACAAAAAAGTTATAATAATTATTCAATATAAATTAATGGAATAGTAAACGAATAGTGATTAAATTTACCATGAAAGCCCAAGGAAAGCTGAATAATGTGATCGTTTTGGGGGATAGCTTTGATAGTAAATATTTGACAATCAAGTTGTAACTGTTATATCCCGAGGTATAATAGTTGAATTTCTCAAAATCCTCAGCAAGCTTCAACAAGTCATTTTCTATGACTTTGTTGACGTCTCTTGCCAATATAACGGAATGGGCAAACCAAACTAAGCACAATTGCTCTTTGTACTTCTTTGGTATGGTTTTATTCTTGAGATGTTTTAACAACTTATTGGCCCTGTACCTACGTCCAGCAATGTCCAACAACCCATCTATTTTTTCTTGTGTTTGTTGGTTTTGGTGGGTGGTGGTTTGGCTGTCCTGCTTGCCTTGAACCTTTTGTGGGGTGTTTCCTTGATGAGAGGTTCTTCTAGACTATCGCATCTCAAGTTTGTTACTTTGGAAAACTCGTTCAAGCCAAAATAAATTTGGCATGCCACAGAAGTTGATCCAAATTTCATCTATCTTTTTGCCCTTCTCCTTCTAACCATCCCCTACGTACTTGATCCTGTGCTTGAGAAGACCATATACCATGCTCATTTGGAAATGGGCAGTATGGTCCTCAGGCAGCTCAAGAAAATATCCAAAGAAGCTCTTCTTACAAAGTTCGTCTATGCTTTCATTCTTCATAGTATTCCTAAATTCATCAAAAGGTTTTCCCAACTGACATTTAAGTACAAGATCACCAGTTAGTTCTACAGGGTCATCTATCAGCATCGCAACTTGGAACCTATCAATACTAACAGTTTTCACAACCTTATACTGGGATTTCAATATTAATTCACGCCCCATTGGTGATGCATTATCATCATGTTGATTATCATCCTCTTTCTCCTCACTTTCATTTTCCTTATCACCATCTACAGACCCTTGTCCACCTCCCTCAATGTTGTTTTCATATCTTTCCTCAGTATCACTTTTTCCTAAGACCGTTCAAGAAGCTCCTCCAAATCCATCTGTACTCTAGTATTTTTTGTTAGGTGGTAAAAAGTTGATCCACTTTCACTTTCTTTTCTTTTTGGAGCGATGTTTTACCTACAAACAACAGAAAAATAAAAAATACATTATAGTTGATTTATGCCTAAATTTTAAGAAAAGGTAATACAAATTTCAAAAAAAATTTATGCGCCACATTACCAAAAAAATATTCCAACAGAAAACCCATCAATTGGAGCAGATGAATCATCTGTTACGACAGATGAATAACCTGTTGCAACTGATGAACAACCTGATGGATAAGATCAAAAGTCTTGCTACTGATGAAACATGTGTTGCAACAAATAGAAAATTTGTTTGAAGACCTATTTTAATATCTCCTAATAATATTCCAACTGTGGCAACAGATAGACCACAAATACCACCAATATCGATAGTACCAACCAATTCCACTAACACCACCAACAATAAACACCACCAACAGCCACCACAAACACCATCAATATCGACACCACCAACACCACTAATACTTACACCACCAACCAATGTCACCAACACCATCACCAATAGCCACCACAAACACCACCAATACCGATACCACCAATAGCCACAATAAACACCATCAATACCCGACACCACCAACACTACCAACCAATGCCACCAACAGCTACCACAAATACCACCAATGCTACCAACACCAACACCACCAATGCCAACACCAAGATCACCAACACAACCAATGCCACTAACTCCACTACCAACAGCTACCAAGGCCACCACCACCACTACTAATGCCACCAACACCACCACCAAACCACCAATAGCAACACCACCACCAACATCACCTCCAATGCCACCTATACCAACACCACCACCAACAGCCACCACAAACACTATCCAACAATACCACGATAGTCAATGGATCACTACTATAAAAATTAGGGTTTTCTCGATTCTTCCTATGATTTTAGCATCAAAACTCAAAATTGTTAACCCATTCTCAAAGATAATACAACTAAAAGACTTATTTTTCATCATTAAATAAAAATCTCTAATTTTTAGAAAAAAAAACAAATGTAGAACACTTCTCAAACTCTATTACCTATGAAGACAGAGAAAATGATGAATACAAGTAAGAATGAAGTTGAAAATAATAATTATGTGATCAGAAATGGGAAGAAAATTAATTTGTTGTGAAGGGTTGAGCAATATGTTGAGCATTTGTTGTCGGTATTGTTGAGAGAGAAAGAAAAAAGCGAGAACTCGATATTTGAAATAAAGAAAAAAGAATTCTCAAATGGATGATTTATACGGGTTGATTTGAATTTTAGAAAAGAATCATAAGTTTTGAAAATGTTAATTTGGCCCATCCAAATAATTTGATCATCCCTAGTTATGGCTAAATCAATTTAGGTATTTTAAATAATAAGCTAATATGAATCGTTTCAACTGAGATTGGTCGATTGACAATCGGATCAGGAGGAGTACAATACCAACATCATGCAATATAGTTAACCCTATAAACTCATCCCTAGTTGTAGCTAAATCAATTTAGGTATTTCTAATAATAAGCTAATATGAATTATTTCAACTCAGATTGATCAATTAACGACTTGGATTAGGAAGAGCGCAATACCAACATCATCCAGTATAGTTGACCCTATTAACTCATCCTTAGTTGTAACTAAATCAATTTAGATATTTCAAATAATAAGCTAATATGAATAATTTCAACTCAGATTGATTAATTGACGACTCGGGTAAGGAGAAGTGCAATACCAACATCATGTAATATAGTTGACCCTATCAACTCATCCCTAATTATAGCTAAATCAATTTAGTTATTTCAAATAATAATCTAATATGAATTGTTTCAACTCAGATTGATCGATTGACGATATATGTTAGGAGGAGTGCAATACCAACATCATGCAATATAGTTAACCCTATCAACTCATCCCTATTTGTAGCTAAATCAATTTAGCTATTTTAAATAATAAGCTAATATTTGAATCACTTCAATCCAGATTAATCAATTTACGGCTCAGGCCAGGAGAAGCACAATACCAACATCATGCAATATATTTGACCCTATCAACTCATCCTTAGTTGTAGCTAAATCAATTTAGGTATTTTAAATAATAAGTTAATATGAATCATTTAAACTCAGATTGATCGATTGACGACTCAGGTCAGGAGGAGCACAATACCAACATCATGAAATATAGTTGACCCTATCAACTCATCCCTAGTTGTAGCTAAATCAATTTAGGTATTTCAAATAATAAGCTAATATGAATCGTCTCAACTCAGATAAAAAAATAAAATACTAAGGCGGTAAAAAATATTACTTAGATAACTCAAAAATCTCCTCCTTGAGTAGTCTTATATTTTCTTTCAATGTTACTGTCTCCTCGTGCCCCTCAAATTTATTAATGCCCATCTCTAGAATTCTCTCTCCTTCACCTATAAATTAACTCATCTCTCTTCTTTCTTTCAGAATTCTTTTTTTCTCCTCTTTAGGGTAATCACAACCCATCTCTAGAATTCTCGTTCGCATGAGGATCCTTTCAGATCTCAATCGATCAATATCTTTTCTCGACTGAAATGGGTGTTCTAATCCCTTTGCATTTTTGACATTTCAGGTATGGTTCTCTATTGCTCTTTTGTTCTCGTCTTCTTCTTTGTATGTTATTTAAATTAGATATTTACATCTGGTGTTTTTATTGATTTACCCATTACCAGTATCCTATTTATTGAGAAAATTAAAGAAAAGGTGACTTTTAAGTCTTAAATGAATGAACCGTTGTTTTTATTATAATACGTGAAAAAATCATCTTCTGGGAGAACATAAAAAAAACTTGTTGTCAGTATTATTTTTTTGTCTTTTGTTTGTTTCTTTGTTGGTGGTGTTATTGTTGGCGTTGTTGGAATATATGGTGTTTTTGTTGTTGATGGTGTTGGAATATAGTGTTATTTCTTTGTTGTTGATGTTTTTTTGATGTTTTTCTTTGTGGTGGTGGTGTTGCAACAGTTTTCTCAACTTTTGCAACTAATGAATCAGCTGTTGGAATAGGCGGAGAAACTATTGGAAGAAATCAAATCAGTAGCAGTGCAGATTTAATTTATTCGAATAAATGACCCATCTGTTGCAATATGTCAGCCATCTATTCACATAGATGCATCGCCTGTTGCAACAGATGACTCATCTGTTGAACAGATGGGTCATCTATTGGAACTCTTGTTGTGATGTGTTGTATTCATTCAATGTTGTTTTACCTTTTTGTAATGTCCTTTTTGTTCTTCTCTTATTCATCAAATATTTTTCTCTTGTTTGAAGATAAAATAAAGTGAAAGTGGATCAACTTTTGCCTTACCAGCATTAAAGGCTAGATTGAACCACTTCATATGTGAGAGATATGTATTACTGATCAACCTATCATGAAAACACACATACAGTACACAAATTTTATGAATGTTGGTTCTTTACCTATATTAGGCATTAATCATTCAAAAAGATATTGCATTTTACAGTTAAGATTGTTATATTTGAACTGATAAGGCTGAGTAACCAAGTAGGTGGTGTCGATACCCTGTTACGGTTTAATGAAGATTTTGCTAATGTTTATGTGTCAAGTTTGGAGAAGGGTTCAAGTTTTTGGTGATAATGTAAATATTAAATATTGATTGGACTGATTTTAAGGGTTCAATGGACTTTTGAAAGGCCTCCAAAGCCTCGCACTGCTGCAACCAAGAATGGAAATAAATATAGTTATTTCCCTAGTCTAAATTTATATGGATAGATTTCTCGAAGAGACTATTATATAGTAAAAAGTGCTTGGGAGAATACTTGTGTGGGAAGGGCGAGGTAGAGAAGACCATATATCAACTCGGACCTTATTAAAGAAGAAACATAGGGTAGGAAAGAACGTGTAGTGAATTTGGATGATGAAATTGACATGAAAGAAAAAATTGAATGAGCTGCAAATGTGAAAGTGTATCCAAAAATAAAAATCCATCTGTCCATTTTGAAAAAAAAATGTTGAAGTGGTCTGGAGATGTGCACTTTGTTAGGGGACTTCAACTAGCTAGCGTGGCCCGAATAAAGACCTACAAAATGTAGGACCAGAACTCTAAGGTTGCAGTTTTACGAGCACCGCTGGTGGTAAGACTGCCGGATAGGAATAAAACCTGAACCAACAACTCCTGAAGTAAAAATAAGGGATCAAGCCAAGGTGGCAATTTCTGAAGTTAAACTTACATCCCGGGCCTTCTGCTTGCTTGTGGTTCTGGTGTGGTCAAAGGCAGTGGAAACAACAAGGCATGGGATTTCTACCCAACTTCAGACCTTTTTGTTTCTACTTTCATTAACCAGATCAGAACCACAAACAGAAAGCATGGGATGCAAGTTAGACTTTAGAAATTGAAGCCTTGGTTTCCCTTATTTTTACTCTTGGAATTGTTGGTTTAGGTTTCATTCTTGACTGAAGATCTTACCAATCCTCTGTGTTCGCCAAGATGTTTCCTTAGAGTTCTGGTCCTACATTTTATGGGTCTTCATTCAGGCCACGCTAGCTAGTCACAGTCCCTAGCAAAGTGTCCAGCTCCAGTCCTCTTTAACATTTTTCTTTTTCAAAAATGACTGATGGATTTTAATATTTGGATACACTTTCACATTTGAAGCTCATTCAGTTTTTTCATCTTTTAAGTCAATTTCATTGGCCAGATTGGTTAGAAGTTCGTTACTTACTTCTATGTGTTTCCTCTTAAACAAGGTCTAAGATGATATATGTTCTTCTCCACCTCCCCTGTCCCCTGCATTGGTATTCCTCCAAGAATTATCTGTTGTATAATAGTATCCTAGAGCAACTCATCCATATAAATTTGGATCTGAGATTTTTATTAGTTTTCCATTCTTGTTTGTTGCAGTGGAAGGCTTCGAAGGCCATCTCAAAGTCCATTGCACCATTGAAATTGGTTCACTATTGAATGTCTACAATGCCATCAAATATTGATCCCTTCTCAAAACTTGACGCATAAACATGAGCAAAATCATCATTAAATTAAAACAAGGTATCGACACCACCTTCTTGGAACCCTTCGGCCTTATTATCTTGCACCTATCAAACAAAACTGTAAAATGTATGATCTTGTTTAAAGGATCAATGTCTAATCGATAAAAAACTGCATTCACAAAATCATTGTACTTTATGTGTGTCTATCATAAAAGTATGATCAATAATACATAACTTCCATGCATGAAAATGGATTCATCCATCTGCACGCACCTTATTCTACCTACTCAATCAATGTTAGACAGTGTTTATTCTTCACTTCCCATCGTTACGTAGTGTACAAGACTACGAAGGTACAAAAGGGTAACCATCTTCAATATCAAAGGACTACATGCCCATCAAGAAAAAACAAGTGCTACAAGTCATAACTTTTCACCTTTTTTGTTTCTGAATCTATTTTTTAAAATTTTATATAGTAAAATAGTCACCAATTTGGATTAATTAAGGTATGTGATTACTATTAAAAAAGAGGTGAACAGTCGTGACTTTTTGTCTAACACATTCAAAATAGATGATAAATCAAATTCCCCAAATATTGCAACTGATGAATCAGTTGTTAGAAGAAATCAAAATATTTTCTCTAACAGATGGTCCATCAGTTACAACAGATCATCCATATATTGCAACAAATGTCTCATCTGTTGCATACATAGACCATTTGTTGCAACAGATAGTAAATTTATTGTGACAGATGGGTTATCTATTGCAACAGCTTAATAATAATGGTTATTATTAAGAGAGAACCGTTTTGAAAAGGTGAGAAGTTTGAATGTAAAAGAAAAGGTCATGAATTCTCACAAAAAATAAAAAGTCAGCAGTTTGAATGTAATTCATACAATGAAGCTGAATAGTCATGCCTTATTCCCTAACACAGTCAGATTTAATCCTCTATAAGTATGTCCCTCATTAATCTTCATTCTACTCCATTTTATTTATTTCTTGCATTTTATCTTTTCGTATTACATCTTCAACCACTTCTCTTCAAAGAACATATTCCTTTTTTGTTGAGGTAATTTTTTTGTGTGTGTAAATCTACAAGTTGGTAGTATACGTTGTATTACACTCCAACACTTTTTTTAAATTTTATGGTTATGTTTTTTGTCAATTCATGTGTGGTCTAGATATAGTTGATTTTGTTTGAAACATTGCTATTCTGCGCCACACCGTGCTAGAACTTCAGAGGCAGGTTAATGACCTGCAGTAGGAGTTGATCGCCGTGATAGCAAGGATATTCGAAGAGATGCACAGGCTGAGAAGAACCCCATTGCTGCCAGTTTATGATTAACCGACTGACAATAATAATAATAATAATAATAATAATATTTATGTGATGTTTTTTCTTTTAGCGTATGTGTTTTAATTTTTCTATATTGGATTTATACCTAATGTATTTTGTTTTTGTTTAATGAAAATTTATTTTTGGCCAACTTTGGATTTTTAATTCTTATTTAATTTTTATTCTGTCTATTTATTTGTAATACCCCGCATGTTTCTAAGTTAGGAAGTGAATAAGTATTCCTACATATGAAATCTCCTATCCTGTGATTCATACTTGAGTACATGACTTACAATGATTATCCTAGTGATAGGATAGCTTATGATGCATTAAGCATGTTCATATGAGTCACTTAAGGTAATACAAGCTAAGAGTTTTTGAATTCATCAAGTTTTGGTGTTCGATTTTGCAAGGGTCATCTTTGAACGAGTATAACTCGATGTTAATGTGGTATTTTGGCTGATTTAGACCCACCAAATTGTAGAGAATCGAATTAGCTTTCTAACGATACCAATTTCGCCTTAATCCAATACCCGAGCGAAAAGTTACGCCCATTCTTGTGAGAGACAATAAGCATAGGCGATTGGTTAGGCGCCACCCAACCCAAGCATAGGCGATTGGTTAGACGCCGCCCAACCCAAGCATAGGAGATCACTTGGGCGCCGCCTAAGTCAATTCCAGGTGTCAAAAACACTTCGTTTTGAGTTATTTTAAAAGTAAATAAATCTTTAAATACTCCTTACACGTCCCTAAACTTAACCCTACGAAATATATAGCTTCTAAACATATTACAACCCTATTTTCATCTCAAAGCTCATCATCCAAGAGCACTAAAGGAGAAAAACAACTAGGGTTGCATAATAAAGCTTGAAGATCCGATTTCAAGGAAATTCCTCCGTCAATCATCAAGAATCTTCCTTCTAAGGTATGCGTAGTGTTTATCCACGGATTTCTTTCGTCCGTGGAGTTCAAGAATCAATCTTTAAAATACAAAAGCTTAGTTGATTGTGGTGATATTATTATACCCATGTTGATGCTTGTTTGTTTTGCTATATAATAGTATGCGTGAGTTGATTTATGGATCCCTTTCATCCATAAAGCTCAAAAACCCTCTTTTTCATTATAAAGTATGATTTCTATACTGTTGAGTGTTGATGATCATGTTGTTGAAATTGGGTGATTCCCAAGATGGAATCTTTATATGTTTTTATGAATTCATGATATCATATGAGTTGGAAATATGTAAATTTGGTTGTTCATGATGTATAATTTGATGATTTCACCTATGCTTAAGATGTTCATGTAAGGTGTTTGATAAAATGTCTAAGAAACTAGAAATCATGCAATATAGCTAAATTGTGACTAAGTGAAGGATTCATGATATGCCCTTATGTTCCAATGACTTCTATGTTGATAATGTGCCTTGTAAATGTTGTTGGATACTCATGAACTATTCTTATGAGATTATGCTATGTTTACTTGCATTACTTATGAACAATATGTATGATAACCATGCAATCCACATGAACTTCCATGCTATTGGTATGTGTTGCCAATATGATTATGTAATGAACATGATATTAAGATTGTGCAAGTACTTCCATGTGATATGAAATCCTTTTCATGCAATACATTGTTGATAACCATGCATAGTATGAGATCCCTACTTATGATATTATATATTATGGACTCTACTCTTGTGATCAAGTCAGTCATGTGTGTCAGTTTCCTTCCATCGAGTCCTGGGGGTACTTGTACCCGAAAACTATAGCTGTGTGCCTAGATCCACGTCATGTTTCACGATATCCGAACTCAAGCTATGATTCCATAGACTGCAGTCAGTCATGTGACTCAGGAAAACCTCATGATCTTAGTCAATTGTCAGATATCAGTAACATTCCGCCAGTCAACGGAATTCAGTAAGATTAAGTCATGCACAGTCAGTTATTCATGTCTAGTCCCTCCAGATGGGAGTAGAGGTTAGCACCGAGTGAACCCAAGGATAGGAACTCACTCGCCAGTTCAGGGTGTGATTCTTAGTAGCAATCCTTGTGTTCCAGAACTACGTAGCCAGCGTAGGTTGAGATATCTTAACCCGTTAGATTAGGGTTGATGAGGTGGCTTAACCCATCAGTTTAGGGTTCCCACCGTTCTCATTGGGTACCCGCCAGATAAGGGTCACTCACAGGTTGTCCTTACCCGTGGCACAGTATTGACACCCCTCCAAACGGGGCAAAGATTGGACCCCAGCTTAGCCATAACGGCATACATGAGGCATGTCGGTTAAATACTACTTCCCACAGTTTTAGTATCAGTCTCAGTAAAAGAACTTAGGGCGTTCTTCAGATTTCAATATATACAGGACTGTCAGATACAGTCGTCCATGTTGTCAGTTTCAGTATCAGTCATGACAATTATCAGTAAACCATGTATTAACTTACAGGTCATGCTATCACGTATTCATGGTCCTAGTTACTATATATGTGTGTTTGCACTCCTACATTTATATTAGTCAGTCAGTGTTGTTCATCTATGAAACCCTTTATGTTCAGCCTACCTTTCTCATATACTCAGTACTCCAGTTGAACTGACGCATTTGTGCTATGGTGCTTTCTTTTCATGTTACACCATAGGTTCCAAGACACGAGCTCCAGCCCAGCAGTAGCGGTAGCATTCCAGTCGTAGAGACACAGTGAGTCCTCATTGATTCGAGGACAATATGATTTGATTCATTTATTTATTTCTTCAGTTTAGTTTTACGGAGTTAGTTGAAGACATGTTTCTTCAACTCCTTATTCAGACAATTTAGAGGCTTTCAGATTTACGTTCAGATTGAGTTGTTTTGGGTATTTTCACCCTCATGATTGTATTCAGTTGAACCTTATGGCCTTATAGTTCTATGTATTCCGCATTATTATATCATGATTTGCAGTATACAGGTACAGATATTAGTCATGGGTTAGCTTGTGGTCCCTCGGGGTCATGAGCACCGTGTAGCATTCCGGTTCAGCGAATCGGGGTGTTACATTATTCTTCTCAACAAACATGTCAATGGTTAGACGTAAGGAGCAATTTTGAATCCAGTAGCAATAGCAAGAGTTTTGAGTTCTTTCAACAGATGGACCATCTATTGAAATAGATTGGTCATTGGTTGGGTTTTTGTAAGTAGATTATTCATCTGTTGCAATAGATTTGTCATTTGTTGGAGGAACACATTCCAATTTGATGAATTATTATGCTCTTCCAGCTATCCATCTGTTGCAACAAATGGGTAATCTGTTGAAAATAATTTTTTGGTTTGTTGTATTTAGTTTCCGTTTTGCCTCTTTTTATTGATGCACAAGTTATTAAAAAAGATATTTTATATAATAAATGATAACATTTACGTTCATAATAATGAGTTAAATATATAAAAGTTCATAACAAACAACAACACAAGTTTTTCCTACTACAACGATCATGGTGGATTATGATCCAGGTATGTAGTTCTTTTGTGGCCAGTGTTCTAACATACGGAGCACTTATTTTTCTTGATGGAAATGATTCTCCTACTTCACGCCTCCTCTTATATGGCCTTCTTCCCGATTTGATGGTGCTTGGGTTACCCCAAAAGCTCTATAGGAACAACCCAAGATTTCTCTGCGGGCACCGAATTAACATTCTCACTATATGCCATTATATATTTTCCATCGAATAATATAAAAGGGAGCACTCATAAATTTTAGTTCCATATTATGCATCGTATCGAGCTCGAACCGTTGTCATACCATGTGGACAGGGTATTTTGTCTAAGTCAAAAACTCTGCACGTATAAGATCTTGTTTGAAGATTGACCGTGGCAACATCACCATGACTGTCGATACTAAACTTGTAATCTTCTATTTGTTGAGCAAATAACCTATTCCTCAGATTGATGTTTGTTGATATTATTTTTTCTGCTTCTAGAACAAATTTGGTTTATGCGTTCTCGAACTCCATACGCCTTTCGTGAAAAAAATTTTCATACTTCTGATTTATTATATCAAATAGAGCCATAATGGGAAATTCACTTTGATCACCAAACAATTAATTCACCGATTAAACTATGTATGATGTCATAATATTGTACGACATCATACTAAACTTGTAACTCAAACAAAACATTAAATTCATAAGAATGTACCTATTTGCCAGACAGAATGTCTGGCTCCATCTCTCAAAACTAACACGTACAGATGTTCTGCTGCCTTGGGATGCATATCCGTTATTTGATTGAAATGATCTAAAAACTCTTCTCTATTATATGCTCTAACTGCTCTATAAGAAAAGGTCACTACCCTTTCATTGTGAAAGTTGTTCTGAATATTATCTTCAAGATGCCTTATGCAACAACCAAAGTGAGCTAATGTATAGAAAATTGAACTCGTCTTTGGAATACTTGGATGCCTATCTGAAACAAAACATAACTCTTCGTTATCTTTGATAAAGCTTTACATCTTTTCAAATCAATATTCATAAGATGCATCACATTCCTTGTTTGCTACACAAAAGCGACAGAAAAGATGTGATTCTCTATATCCTGCGCCACCGCCGCTAGCAAAACTCCATTATACGTTCTCCTCAAGAAGGTCCCCTTGATGACTATGACTTTTCTCAAATATTGAAAACCTTGAATCCAAGCACCATAGGATACAAAAAAGTACTTGAACCTTTCATTTTCATCAACATGCAATGCCATATTACTTTTGAGATTCGTGGACTAAAGTACGTAACAATAGGCATCGAGGACTCCATACCCATGCTCGTGTTTCCCCCTAACCAAGTCCTTGGAATCCCCATGGCTGTATATATCTTCCAATAACTGACCATGACACCTAATTTTGTAAGGAGTTGATTGGGCATTTCCCTTGTAGAAGGGCCTTTGCCATTGGGGAAGCTATTCTTCAAATATTGACCGAGGACCTTTGTCGTGGCGTGAGGATCTTTTCCCGAAATGTGCTTTGAACCACATATGTGATACTTTTCATACTTATAAATAACGAATTTGTCAGAACTTAAGTATGTTACCGCTCTCAACCACCACTTGCAGTTCGGATTAGCACATCTGAAGCAAAAGACTTTACTCGAATTAATCACCTTTATTATTCTGAATTTTTTTCCAAGCAAGCAATAAACAGAGAAGTAGATAGTTCGTCCTTATCCTTGAATGACATTCCCTTGTAAAAGCCATTTTTCGTCTTGACAATTGCCAGACTGTGTCGATTGAGAAAAATTGCCCACCATATTGCTCGCAGCAATGGGCGTCGGTGTTTGATCATTATCTAGAATATTCATGTCCAGATCATCCAACTTATCATCAAAGATTTCTTATTGTTCTTCTTCTACTACATTCTGGTTCTCATTCTCTCTCTATTTTTCAACCACGTACACCCTTAACACCAGTCTGGCTGAATCACTAAGATAAGCATGCAACCAAACATGATCGGTTATCTTGAAAGGTAGATATTTTCACTAAGAGAGAGAAAACAACAATGGATGAGAAGAGAGAGAAACAATCATTTTTTCCCTCCATTTCCTATTATATTAGGTTAACATTTGGATCAATTTAAATACTTGTGGGCTATTCTCAAACTTTTCCAACTTTCTTAATCCATAATAAAGTAATTTTCACCTACACTCAATTATTAAGACTTGAGTCACCTACACCTTATTTTGAAACTCTTTTTTCACTGTTAACAAAATGCCCCGGGTTATTTACCCATCACCATCAAGGACAATAATTAGCTTCCAACATAGTCATATTCTAATACCTCTTTAAACTTCAAATTCTAAAAAGTAGTTATTGTAGCATTAGACGTTGTAGCACTATCAAGGATGGCAATGCTGATATACTAGGACCTCCAGATCTTAATCCAGAAAGGCTATGTGTGGATGATGAGCTACTATGCAGACTGTTATATTGATTACTATGTTGTCTATTATGTTGACTTGTCCTTCATGGGAAGAAGAGACGTAGAACTGTTCAGATGACGATTGCGTGAATAATGTAATTGGTAGTTAAATAATCAACCTAGGATGAGGGGGAATATTTATAGTAGTTGGTGGAGGAGTTGTGGTAACAGGTGGTGGTGTATATTGACCTGTAAGAGAATTATCAAGTCTTTTCTTGCTTTTCTTATACCATCCATTACCATTACCCTTTAATGTCATTAATTTTCTTTACTAACCACCTAGAAAAGAAAGAACAAACAAATTAGCAAACAACCTATTTCTCAGAAAAGAAAAATTAGACATACAAATTAATTGTGTAACGAATGATAGGAAATAATTACTTTGTGCTTGCAAGGGACAAAAACTAAGATTTCTCAACCACTGACAATTACAACATTTATGATTTTCCATCATTTCAAAAATCTTAACATAATGTATAAATGCAGTATAGTTAAGTAGTACCAATTGAACCAAACAGACAACACATATACTACAAAAATTCACCACTACTATTTAATCAAACAACCAGCAATGTTCTTACTACCACTAAAAATGTTATCGAAGAAAAGACACCATATTGTCAAGTAAAATAGCAAAAGGCAGCAACTAAAATACAATTTAAGATCATGTTACTACACATTACTACTATTAATAACAACTCAATCCTCCTTGCTTGATTCATAGTCATTCATCAATTCCTCCTTGTCGCTTGATTCATAGTCATTCATTAATTAGTTGTTCGACATAAAGTAGTTGTTGAATAATCATTCTTTGTGACTTTGTCGAACAACTACTATTCAAGGTCCTTACATAGATAGACATTGAATGATTATTGCCAATACAAATATACTCACGTATAAAAAGGTAGGACCTCAAGACAATTTAATAATACATGTGTTGTAGCTACCTTAAGCTCCACCTCATTCAAATACCGAAATGGACTAAGTTTTGGGCTTCCTTAACTTGGTTGATTAAATATTGAAAATGATAGTGTTGAAAGATTTTACTGTGGCCATCATCATGTCTATTAGGTCTGTTTCACAGACATGGAACATCATGTTCAAAAGAATATGAACAAAATAAAGAGGTCTCTTTAGCCAAATAAACCTTACATATGATCCCTCAATTCGAAATCTATTTTTTATGGTCTGCTTATATTTGCCAACAATCCTGCATAGTATGATCTTTTAGATGAAATAATGTTTAGTTAAAACACATGTAGGTAAATGTTAAAATTAATTACCTATCAAGGGGATACATCCATCTACACTGAATAGGCTCTCTAAGTCATGGCGCTCACATAAGGTGAATTAGAAGATGCTCAATAATATCAAAAAAATCAAGAGGAAAATTTTTTGCCAACTTGTTTATGGTTAAGCGAATGTTGATATCCATCAAAGATAAGTTCTCCTCCCTTAATTTGTTAGAACATAAATCTTTAAAAAATAATCTTATCTCTGTTATGGGCTTTCATATTCTATCGGGCAATGAACTGAAAGCAATAGGAATCAATGACTCCATGAAAATGTGATAGTCACGGTTCTTCATAGACGTCAACTTCCCTTCTTTCATGTTAACACACCTAGATAAATTTGATGCATATCCATCTGGCATCGTCAAATTCTTAACCCAATCACAAATCACTCTTCTATTATCCAAAATGAATGTGTAAATTACCTTGGATTTCTAAATCTTATTGTTTAAGTATGTCAGGTACAACTCACTGTGCCTACAATACTCCTTTAAGTCCATCCTGACCTTCAAGTTATCTTTTGTTTTGTTACTTACATCCATCACTATATTAAATAAGTTGTCAAAAAAGTTTTTCTCAATATGCATAACATCCAGATTATGAGGCAGAAGATTATGATCCTAGTAATTTAACTCCTAAAATATGCTTCATTTAGTCCAATTATATGTAACAATAACCAGGTATCCTGGATGGTGGAGGCTCTATTACCTTAGGCAGATTTCCTACTCTATCCCAAATTTCTTCTCGCGACAAGGTTGGCAGTGGCTCCTCAAAATTAGACTTATTCTTCATAAAATCACAAGTATTTCTCCTAAACTCATGTACCATTGGCAAGAATCGACCGTGCCAGTCGAACCATGAGTTCTTATCCCTATTTTTCAAAGTGAATGCTTTTGTGTCTTCACACAACAAGGGCAAGCTAACTTCCCTGCAGTCGACACCCAAACAACATTCCATAAGCAGAAAAGTCATTTATAGTCCACATTAAAACAACACGTAATCTAAAGTTTTGTTTGATTGATACAGCATATGCTTTCACATTTTCCTGTCACAATATGTTCTACTCATCAATTAATAACTACAGATACACATCAATTGAAACTTTTGGATTGTGAGAACCTGGAATAATGCAAGTTAGAAATACATACAAACTTGTCATACACAACTTGGGAGAGAGATTATATGGAGCCATAAACACTATCCAACATGATTATGGTGTATATGAGACAGAAAATGAGTGAATCAATCAGTAGATAATCCCAACCAAATATTTCTTGGTTCATGTCACTACCCGAGGATACCCCCTAATCATAACATGGTGCTTATGGCCACAAGTGACCCCAAGCTAACCCATGATCTAGTACCTGTTGTGAGCACTGAATAAAAATATTAATGGGATAACATGTGAGGAAAATAATCTAATAAAATATTGGTACGATGTAATACTAAAATATAATTCAACATGACTGAAGCAACTAAAAAGATTGAAAACTAATTGATTGTCTATCTGTCTGAAAGCTTCTAAAATTACAAGGAGATGATGGGACAAACTCCCAACTAACTCTGACTGACTGAAGATAAAGAGATTCTAAAATGACGGTAATAAAATACCATGTCCTCGATGGATGAGGACTTACCACTACTGCTACTGGGTAATGATGAATTGTCTAAGGATGGTCGAGGAACTAAGCGTCTGAACCTATGTTATAAGACAATACAACGCAAAAATAAAGTATGTGGTCAGTACTTTGAATGTACTGGTACATAAAGTAAGGACTAACTAAAATACATATGGCAACCGAACATAGATGCATAAATATATAAAACTGAGAATGAAAGACCAAATAAGGCATGAGCTAAATTTAATTTGTAAAACTGACTGACTAAATAACTGAGAATCTGACTACTTGATCAAGCAAACCTGAACTGATATAGATCGAGTACTGACTGAAATTGTGGGATCTATTATGTAACCGATATTCCCTATCTGAGATGATCGAGTTCCAACCTGTAACCCTAGTTGAAAGGGTGTCAGTATCTTGCCACAGGTACTAACTGGTTGTGTGGATCTACTAAACTAGTGTCCGAAAAAACTAGGAAGTCACCCTCTCCTAGCAGGTGCCCCTAAGAGAATGTCAACCATCAACTGGCAGGAAGACCTCTCAAAACCTATGTTGGCTACATAGTTCTGAAACTCAAGGATTGCTACTAAAGTCACACCCTCTACTGGTAAGTGAGCCCCTATCCCTGGGTCCGCTCAGTGCTAATCCTACTCCCAACTAAACTGACAATATTTCTAACTAAGTTCAACTAAATATCTCAACTAATAATGCTCAACATAATCGTAACAAACTGAGTATGACAATAAAATCATGAATGGACGGACTCATTACTTGAAAAGTCTGAAATGTAAGTAAACATATAAGTATCGGGTGTTCATAACCTGCTAGCCCTGAATAATTACAAAATTCGATAACAAAACTTGAAACAGTGACATAAATTCCCAATTTAAAGACCCAAAACATAATACGTGTCACCAAACTGATAAAGTCCATGAATTTGAATATATAAATGTATTAAACTCGAGAGGATAAAAATTTCACATGGTTTAATTCATAATTTGATAATTTGACATGGGAGCAATTGAATATGAATGCGTAATTGAAATTCAAAACATGAAGTAATCTAATTTTGATGGGAAAAACATATTGACATGGCTTGAATTCAAATTTTTAAGATAACATGAATTAAATTCATGGTTTACATGGATAATTTAATAAAAGAAGATTAAAAATTCATACTTGAACAAAAAGGAAATTTTTGAAACTCAATGGGTGAAAGGAACCCATTGATAAATACCCCACATACCTGAATGTTGAAGCCTTGGATAAATTTCTTGGTATTGAACTTGAATTTGATGAACCCTAGTTGGTTTTGGGAAGAAAAATTTTGCCCTTTTGCTTTGTGATGGATAATTTCTGAGTAATGATAGGTTAGGGTAGTATTTACGCTTGATAATTGTTGTTTGGAGGGTGAAACGACATAGTTTTGGGTTAAAAGAGTGGGAAAAGACCAAAAAATCATTAGAAATCATCTGGAAGACGTCTAGAAGTCATCCCGACGAGTTTGTCCACGACTCATAAGTATTGGGTACGAGCGGTGTCATGAGTCAACACCAGGAACCCAGATTTCGAACCTTACTACCGTGCTGACGACTTTTCCTGACAACTCGTAGGGTCTGCTTACAAGTCGTCATCAGGAGTCGTAACCACTGGCAGCTTTGACAGTGCTTTAGTAATTTGGCCATAACTTTTTACCCCGATATTATATTAAGGTAAAATTGATATTGTTGGAAAGATAATTCAATTATCTATTTGTTAGTGGGTCTTGAGCTCAAAAATTCCCAGTATACCCAAAGTTATACTCATTTGAATCTAACCATAGTTATATTCTTTACAAGAATTTAATTTATATGGGATATTTCGACTTGTCTATAAGTTTGGAGATATTTAGGGTCTTAGTATACGTCCAAGTCACTTGTAAAACTACCAAAACATGAGGCTTGATACTTAAATCCTTTACTAGTCAGGCTACAAGTTTACATAATGACTCGTAATGTCAGAATACGAATCGTATACTAGACTCGTAAGCACTGGGTTGAATTGTTTTGGATTACATACTATTGTGACTACGAATCCCTTCATACGACTCGTGGCTATTGATTACGAGTTTTAGTGAGTAGTCATAGTCACTGAACTTGAGTAGTTCATTGGAGTGGCTACGACTCACTCGTGACGACTCATAACAAGTGGTTACGATTTGTTACCTTGAGTTGTAGCCATGGCAGTTTATTAGGCCATTAAGGGAAATCTTCCATAACCTTTTGCCATGACCTCAGATTATGACAAGGCTTGAAGTTTTGGAAAGATAACTTTGTGGCCTATCTGTAAGGATCTAGATCTTGAAAATTTTGAGGTATTACAGTTCACTAACAAAATATGTATACAAACTATCAAAATGCTTCCATGCTTCTCCATTTGACGGATGACATAAACACCTGGTGGTCTTTTATGTTCGTAGTGCCATCTCATATGAGGGGCAGAGCTCATTGATACATACAACCTTTTTAACCATGGTATAAGTGGTAAGTAATGCATCGACTTCATGTTGCGTTCAAATACACACGCAAGTTTACGCGACCATATAAGTAATATAGTGACTTAGATAGTCGGATATCGTTCCCACGAGGACTATGCAACTAGCAATTCAACCAACTTTAGTTTTAGACAAGGAAATTTTAAGTGTTGTAAAGTATCAAGATGATTTTTAAGTTTTGAATAAAAATGTAAATTAATAAATAAAAAATAACAAATTGTGACAATAGCAAAGCAAGCAACGGTTGTAAACAGTAATGATGAGAATTCCAGGGTTAAGGCGCATCTAATAATCCTACAATTCTCTATTCTTATCGCTTTCTAGTTAGTTATCGGGCTATTGCTTCACACGATTTATGGTATGATCTTGGTCTCCCGACCTCAAATCTTCTATCTATCTGAATATCACAACTACATCAACTAAAAGAGATGCAACAATTCATCTAGATTCATACAGCTATCTCCATGCAATTGAACCAAACAAGACTTCTAGGTATATCTCTATCCTAGATGCTAATTCAAATCCTCTATTTAATGAAAAGATGAGAACCTTGCTCCTTAATTTCTTCGTTCTATTCCGCGATTCTCCTTCGGGATTCACATAGAAATATGGATTTATTCTAATGGTGGCCACTCATCAAAATAGTAAGCTTAAGAAATTAAGAATAACCCCTACGATAATCCAACAAGAAACGATGATAAATAATATAAAAAAGTATCATGTTCTTGGCCTCAACCCCAGAACAAGGGTGTTTAGCGACTCATGTTTGAATTCGACATCAAAAATAAGTAATTAATCATACCAAAAATTAATCTTGAAGTAAAGAAGTTCAAAAGAAATTCTAAGAACCCTAAAAGATAGATTTTTGTGCTTTTTCGCTGCAGCTATACTTTCCAAAGTGTCCCCCAACTGTTAGTAAATTTTTACTTTTATAGCTGAGCTAAATAAACCCATTTTAGCTCTCACCGTGTCGCGATAGCCTTCCCGTCGCCATTCTCACCGCGATGAGGTGCATTCACGGTAAGACTTTGCTTTGTGACAATTATGGATTGGACCCTCACCGTGACGCGGTGGAAACGCGGTGAGGTACTGGATAGTGACAATTGCCTATTTTGCCTCCACCACGATGCGATGGGCTTCAAAACACGAGCACGGGTGATTATCTCTTCACCGCGACATAGTGACTTCCTGAAAGAAACTTTTAGAGCTTTTTCCTTCCTTATTTTATTTCCAAACCATGTTTTAATGCCTCCATTGGTCCTTTCATCATCATACCTCCTTAATGCGTCCTATCACGTTCAATTCCATCAAAATTTAATCCTGCACACACTAATTATATCTATTAGATAAGGAACACACTTATAGCTAAATTTTAATTGGAATAACGCCTTTTCTATCTCAGAACAAGTCTAAATATGGATAAATATCGGTGATTGGACATATAAATATGCCCAAGATCACCACCCCACACTTTGAACCTTGTTCGTCCTCAAACAATCACAAACATGATACCTAATTAAGCTTCACATCACAACTTAAGAGTTATACTTATGTTGGGCACTTAGAATTTATAACAATGACTCTTCATCTCAAAATATGTCAATACTTTTATGCACAAGAATAATTTGTTTCAAACCTCATCATCTCAATAGTGACATCCAATTTGTTGGTGAACTTAATCAAATCACTCAATCAAACAACACAATAAGTAATCCGGACTTTTATCCTCATGCACCCTCAAAACAAGAAAATTTCCCCACACCATTCATAATTTTTCAATATTTCTTATGAGGGGAATATCAAAATTCAATCACTCACTCTCAACAAAGAATTCATACATGATAGATAATGAACCATAAGCTTGCCCTTAGTGTACTATTCCACTAATAATTGGATGTTGAAATGAAGGATCAATTAGGTCTTCCATGGTTGCAATGTAGGCTGAGGAACATGTAGGAACTATTTAGGAAATAGTGACTAATCTCCCTAAGTGCTTTAATACATGTCAATCTTCAATCAAAATCACATTCTATCAACCCAATTTTCACCTTATTACCTTTACACATCATTTGTTTCACCCTATTCTCATTAAGCTCATTAACATAATCTATAGTGGGAACATTTTTATTTTACATTATGATTCAATTTCCAGTTCTTCTTCACACCCATTTACTATTACGCACCCCTATAATAGCCACCCTCAACTAAAGCAATTCGCCTTGGTTGAGGTGCACAATGTCCGAAACAGACCGGGGCCAAAACAGGTTCATTGTAACCCAACTAGGCAATAAAAAAAGCTGAACTTCCTTTAGAACAATTCCTTCAACTCCCAACCACAACAATTTTACACCAATAACTTACAATTTTG
The DNA here is from genome assembly GCF_002878395.1 of Capsicum annuum. NCBI lineage: Eukaryota > Viridiplantae > Streptophyta > Magnoliopsida > Solanales > Solanaceae > Capsicum > Capsicum annuum. The sequence goes on along the minus strand of NC_061121.1, from coordinate 29,454,465 downwards.
GAGCTTCACTTTTACCTTTTTCCTACTTCAATTTCACATTCCTTATTCAATTACTTTTTTATACTAAAGTGCTTAGGAGTTTTGGATCAAATTAAGGTCTATCAAATAAGGGATTAGGCCAAGTACAAGGCTACCAAAAATAATCAGGCTATAGGCTCAAAGGGGTTTACTAGGTACATGCATACAGGTAGGTAAATAAAGTCTTTACGATTCGGCTAACAAAGAAATGCCTAAATCACTTCCTACACCTGACACCCTTTATTTGACTTTGTAAACACACCGGAAAAGTTCTAGACATTCCTATACATATAGAATATAAACAAATACTCACACTCACGGTGCATGCAAGGAATCAAATTGGATCCTTACGGTTCCCGATTTTGTTCATTGTCAAATTCAACATTAAGCCAACAAATTGTATTACACCTATTGAGATTTATCATCTAAAAATAAATTCTTTTTCCTTTTGTTTCAAAACAAATTCATTCAAAGTCACTATAAAAATGGCCCAACACAGAGAAATTCTCAGGAGTCATAATTTGGTTCTTATCAATTCTCAGCTTCTAAAGACTAACTCCCTTTAAGACGATCGTCATCCATATATCATAGGGGAGGGTAACTTGCTATGACAATTTATTTTGAATTACCTTGAGGGCAAAAATGAGAATTGCCAAGGAGGGCAATAATAAACTTTGAACTAAAATTGCCAAGGAGGGAGAAAACAATAAAAGCAAACATTTTAAACTAAAAGAAAAATGCGAAAAGGGCAAATTGTAACAATCCATACTTTGAACTTACTAACTATTACAGACATAGTGTTCTGAATAGTTAGAAATACTAATTTTAACATCCAACCACAAAAATAAAAGTACCCCAATGTAAAATAAAAATAAAAATTGTCCAACCAACACAAACCAAAATACCAAGATAAAGAGATGAAGAGAAGAAGAAGTGAAACACCACCCCATACTTAAACAAAGCACTGTCCCAGTGATTAAAAAATAAGCTCAAATGGTGAGGTGGCTGAATACTCCCTACCTAGGCATCAGCCATAGCATCCTGTGCAGCATCAACATCATCACTGTCATTGTCTACTTCGTCATCAGAATCTACATCACCATCTTTAGACTGTTCATCATCATTAGACTTTATATCTGAGTCCTGCCACTGCCTTTCTTCATCTGTAGGTACATCATCATCTACCGGATTAGCGAACTCCGGCCCAATCCTTAGCAATGTCCTAGCATGATGTCCAAGGGGGTCATGCAACTTAACAACACGAATATCTTCATTTGTGGATGCACTTCCCCCAACCGTAGATGCAACATCTGTAATCCATATATTTTTATAGTAATTTCATCAGTTTGAGCTTGATGCTCGGCGATAGTATGAATCGACCCCTGAGCCCCAGCTGTGCTTCTAGTTGTGGTGACATCAATAGGGTGACTATCTACCACAATCTTATATTCTAACTCCTCCTACTCTACTCGATGCCTCCTCAAAAACCGAGTCAACAAACCTCTAAAGCCATATCTGCGCCCCTCAATGAAGCGTGCCTTCTTCATAGTAGAAAATATCACTTGGACCACATTAATTTCAATATCATTGCACATTAGAGCATAAATCTAACACACCCGATCACGTGTAACCTCTATCATATGTTTACCTTGAATAAGGCAATGGTACACTATGCGTCCCCACATACGGGCCTCCTTGTTCATATGTGCATATGGGAAGAAGGAGTGAAGACCCGTGCCTCTCTGTCTAGTCCACCTAGCAGCCGAACGAGGACCACAAAGCAAATGTCTGATATAAGCATAGTTTGGAGTGATGATCATCTTCCTCAACTGATTTACATCTTCCTTAGATATCTCTAGAAAGTTATTTATAGCTTCTTCTATAAATCGCACCACTTATCCATGAACTTTCACCTTATGATGTGGTTCCCGAGGGTCCTAATTGGCATAAAATTCATGCACAAGGTGCAAATTGCACTCAGTCAGCTGGTGAAAAAGGAAAGTCATGTTCAGCTGTTCCAGACGACGTACCATACTTAGGTATTCCCGTTGCAAATTTGCTCTATCAACAAACACCTCAGTTATGTATTTTGTGTTGAGGTGTTTGGTGTAACACTTCTTGCCTGCTTGTCTGACTACCTTAAATGCAAATCTTTGTGTCTGACCACGCGGGACTGGTGGGGCACGGGGCACCCTATTTGCCTTTTAGGTTGCTTGCTTCGTTTCCTAGCTAGCTCAAAAGTACCAGCTTTCCCCTTGAGCATTAGTTGTCTCCTATCCATCGTTCCTATCATCCAATTCATGCAACAAACAAATAAGCAAAACAAGTCCTAAAGTGTGTGAGCCTAAACTAAGTGTGAACGAAAAACCCCAAACTTAAATTCTAGTGAAGGTGCTCACATATAAGAATAGAGTACTCAGACTTCCACTTTTCACTATGTTTCGCTAAATGCAGCTATACCAACATAATTTAGGAGCCCATTATGTCATTATCATAATCACTTCCCCTTATGAAATCAATTTCAGTATCACTAGCAGCTATCCACAGTTATGTCCCTCATTCTGTTACATCAAGTTAATCGAGGTGGACACAATTACAGACGGCTCCCAAATATGCACATTCATTAACAATATTCTATATCAAAAACAGAAGTCGACAAGCAAGGTGTACAATTTTTTATAGGAATGACCCAATCATGCACATTCAACCCAATTCCACCCCTTATTACAATTCTATTTGCCTTATATCGACAGGAATTCAAAATTAATATTGCACAAATACTAGCACCAGTTGGGCTCACCCCACACTTAATCTCTTTGGTGTGATGTGCATCATTACCAAGTAAAGTACTCAGACTTCCCTTCTGGGTGATACCAACACCTCCCATGTTAAACCAGTTCAAGCAACCAATATAATCAAAAACAGTAAAAAAAAATAAGGCCAAAAAGATGGCTAAGTAAAAGCACATATCTGTTAGGCACACAGTCACAACATACCCAATTAATTAAACAACATTGTCCCCCTTCAGTAAAAGCACCCGTCAGCAAATAAATATCATACCACACTTTATTTCAACATGCATCCACGCACAATGACTCATTTATTTAACAATTGAAGGCATAATTATGAATGAAGTAACTACAATTCACAAGTAGTTCAAGATAACTGTGGCATATGGTACTATACTCAAATGTATAATTCACACAACCTCTTCATGCCACTAATTCCAAATTCTCATTAAGATAAAGAGAAAAATGAAGAATTGGAGAATTAAAAGAATAAAAACTTAAGAATTAAAACTTACCTTGAGTGTAGAGAAAAAAAATTGAAAGTAAAGGAGGGGAATAAAGGGCAGCGCTTAGAGTGAAGAGATGAAATAGTTTAGGGTTTGAAAGGGGATACTTATAGAAGGGTGTTTGAATCTGGGTCGGGTCGGGTTAAACCTGACAAACTTAAAAAATTTGGTCCATATTTGACCCTCACCGCGATGCGGTGGAATCGCGATGAGGTTTTGGAAAGTGACAATTGTGGATTAGGACCTCACCGTGACGTGGTGACCCTTAAATTGGCAATTTTTTTGTGTTTTAACCTATTACCGCGATGCGGTTGAATTTCGGTGAGGTTATAGAAAGTGAAAATCATAGATTGTCACCTCCCCACAATACGGTGACCTGCAAATCGGCATTTTCAGTGCATTTTCCAACCCCTTTCTTACCTGATGTTGTACCAAACTTAAATACATCATTTTGTAAACCTAAATGCCTCCTTGGACATGGTATTATCCTTAATTTCAATTCTCTCACCCCTACATACTAAACACAAACAAAAAATCGTAAGAACTAGTGGGTTGCCTCCCACTCATCCCCTTATTTTTTGTCGTGGCACAACTCATCTTTTGTATTTTCACTTTCTTTTTTCTTTTCTAAAAATCTAAAAATAGAAAGGAACTACGCTATTACATTAAATTAGTGGGTTGCCTCCCACGTAGCGCCTTAGTTTACATTGTGACATGACTCAGCTCGGTGTCACTCATCAGCAAAGGTGATGGACACATTGTGCTTATCTCCATGATCAGCCCAATAATACTTCACACATTGTCCATTCACGAAGAACATCTTAGTCTTTTCTTTATTCCATAATTCAACTGCACCATGAGTCCTCATTTGCACAACCTCAAAAGGCCTAAACCACTTTGATCGCAACTTACCCGGAAATAATTTCAACCTCGCATTGAATAGCAAAACAAGTTGTCCCAGTTCAAAAACTCTATCAAGGATATGTTTCTCATGCCATTTCTTTGTCTTCTCTATGTACAGTTTGGCATTCTCGTAAGCGTGGAGACAAAACTCATCAAGTTTAACAAGCTGTAATAATATCTTCTCTCCCATGGCCTTCATATCAAGATTCAGATTTTTCACAGCCCAATAAGCTTGATGTTCCAGCTCTACAGGCAAATGGCAGAATTTAGCATAAACCAAGCGATATGGAGAGGTACCTATAGGCGTCTTATAAGCTGTCCAATAAGCCCAAAGTGCATCATCTAACTTTTTGGCCCAATTCTTCCCACTGACCATTGACAGTGTTTTACAGAATCTGCTTTATCTCTCGATTGGATACTTCTACCTGACCACTTATTTGTGGATGATACACAGTGGTCACCTTGTGCCTAACGCTATATTTAGCTAGAAGATTTGTAAACCAAGTGTTAATAAAATGTGTACCTCTATCACTGATTATAGCTCTGGGAGTGCCAAACCGGGAGAATATATGCCTCTTCATAAATTTCAATACCACTCTGGCATCATTATTGGGGAAAGCTGCAGCTTCCACCCACTTAGATACGTATCAACTGCCACAAGGATATATAAATTGCCATTAAATGGTGGGAATAGTCCCATAAAATCTATCTCCCAAACATTGAATACTTCAACTTCAAGACTGTTGTTCAGGGGCATCTCATGACGCCTTGAAATTGCACCTAACCTCTGGCACTGATCACAACTCTTCACGAAATCCACTGCATCTCTGAACAATGTTGGCCAAAAAAAATCAGATTGCAAAACTTTTTTGGTTGTTCTTTCACCCCCATAATGGCCACTATAAGGAGATGAATGACAGTTCTGCAGCACTTGTGTGAATTCAACTTCTGCCACACATCTGTGTATAATTCCATCAGGACCTTGATTGAACAGATATGGCTCATCCCAAATATAGATACGAGAATCATGTAGCAATTTCTTTTTTTTGTTGAGTGGTAGCTTCGGGAGGATAAACCACACACACTAACAAGTTCACAATATCTGCATACCACGGAAGCTCACACAAAGCCAATAATTTTTCATTCAGAAACTCTTCCTTAATGCATCTGAATCATCCGCAATATGGTCATAATTCTCTAATCTGGACAAATGTCTACAACCTGATTCTCTGCTCTTTTTGGATCACAAACCTCTAGGTCAAATTTTTGCAGTAATAAAATCCACCTGATCAATCGAGGCTTTGCATTCTTTTTGTTAAAGAGATACTTTATGGAGGCATGGTCAGTGTGAACAATTACCTTGATACACACCAAATATGCTCTAAATTTGTCGAATGCATAAACCAGTGCTAACATCTCCTTTTCTGTAACTGTTTAATTTACTTGGGCATCATTCAAGACTTTACTAGAGTAATAAATAGAATGAAATACTTTGTCTTTTCTCTACCCCAAAACTACTCCCACAGCTACGTCACTGGCGTCACACATCAATTCAAATGGTAACTCCCAATCTGGAGAAATCAAGCCAAGTGCTTCAGTCAGTTTCTTCTTCATCTTCTCGAAAGCTTCTTGACATCAGCCCCAAAATCAAATTTAGCTTATTTTCTAACAATTTACACATAAGGCTAGCAATTTTGGAAGAATCTTAAATAAACCGCCTGTATAAGCCTGCATGACCTAAGAAACTTTGCACCCCCTTCATTGTTACCGGATGTGGAAGCTTTTCAATCACTCCAATTTTGGCTCTATCTACTTCAAATCCTCTACATGACACTTTATGGCCAAGGACTATTCCTTCCTTGACCAAAAAATAGCAGTTTTCCCAATTCAGCACTAGATTTTCCTTTTCACAATAAGCTAGGACTCGATCTAGATTCGGCAAGCATACATCAAAAGAATTACCATAAACAAAGAAGTCATCCATGAATACCTTAATAAATTCTTCAACCATGTCATAGAAAATTGCCATCATGCATCTCTGAAACGTTGCAGGTGTATCGCAGAGGCCAAAAGGCATACTTCTGAACGCATACGTGTCATATGGGCAAGTAAATGTGGTCTTTTCTTGGTCCTCTACTATAATAGTGATCTGATTATATCCCGAGTATCCGTCATAAAAACAGTAGTACTCTTGCCCTATCAGTCTATCCAATATTTGATCAATGAATGGGATAGGATAGTGATCCTTTCTTATGGCTTCATTTAGTTCTCCTTCTAGTCACCATGCGAGTGACAATCATCTTATTAGCTTCATTGATAACCACAATTATCCTACCTTTCTTTGGGACCCAGTGTATTGGGCTTACCCACTTATTGTATAAAATTGGATAAACAATCCCATTATCGAGCCACTTGATGACCTCTTTTCGCACCACGTCCTTCATCACCAGATTCAATCTACATTGTTGCCACACCCTTGGTTTGAAACCTTCTTCCATGTATATCTTGTGCATGCAAAAGAACTGGATTTATCCCTGTAATGTCAGACATCTGCCAACCAATTGCCTTCTTTCTTCTTTTCAAGGCTACCATTGTTTCTCTTACTTGCACATCAGATAAACCTGCAGACAAAATAACAGGCAAGGTATCATTATTACCAACAACAACAACAACAACAACAAACCCAGTGTATTCCCACTTTGTGGGGTCTGGGGGGGGTAAGATGTACGCAGTCCATACCTCTACCTCTGATGAAGTAGAAAGGCTGTTTCCGAAAGACCCCCGGCTCAAGTTACGAGATATCAAACAAACACATAGTACAGCACAGAAGCAGATGAAGAACCTTAATCTCCAATTTTAACTAAGGATGAAGAACCTTAATCTCCAATTTTGGAGCTTCATCAATGTAACGCCCTGAGTTTGAACCCCGAATGCTACACGGTACTAATAGTCTCGAAGGGCCACAAGCTAACCCATGACTAGTACCTACTGTAATAACTTAATAATAGTACTGTAATATGAGGAATTAGGCGGAAAATGTCATAAGATTCAATATTGTAATAAAACTGAATACGGTATAACAAATACCAAATCTGATACATCTGTCTGAAAATACTCTAGTCTAAAAAAACCTCTAAATTATCCAAAATATGGAGTTGATGGGACAAGTCCCCAACTAACACCAAACTATTGAAATAAGCTAAACTACGGAAATAATCATTATGTCCTCGAACTAAAAGGACTCACCACTAACTCTGTCAGCTGAATATCTGAACTGCTAAGTACGATCAGGAGCCCGCGCATCTGAACCTATGATATAAAACATCATAGCGCAAAAAAGATATACATCAGTACTTTGAATGTTCTGGTATGCAAAGTGAGGTACGTTGAAATGCATGGGTTCATATAATTGAAAACTACTGACTGAATAACATGAATATAACTAAATGGGAGTATATGCATGAATACGTATACTATAACTGAGGTTGTGATAACAATGGATACTGAGTTCTAAATTACTAATTTATTGATATCTGAGTTTACTAATACTATGTGGCTGATAACTGAGTGACTGTATCTGACAATCTTGAATTTGTAGAACTAAACTGAGTTCTATTCTGAGACTGAATCTGAAACTGAGACTATAGGAGGTAATCATCTAACCGACATGCCCCTCTCTAAACTTATTAGGGTTCAACCTGTAACCCCAGCTGGAAGGATATCACTACCGTGCCACGGGTAAAGACAAGTTAAGTTACCCTCATCTGGCAGGAGCTCTGAATGAGAACGGTGGTACCCTCAACTGGCAAGTAGATCACCTCATCAATCATCAACTGGCAGGCTGATGTCTCAACCTACACTGGCTATGTAGTTTTCGAACACAAGGACTGCTTCTAAGGATCACACCCTCTACTGGCAGGTGAGTCCCCATTCGTGGGTTCACTCGGTGCTGAATCCTACTCCCAACTGAAGACACTAAACTGATTTCTAGTTCATACTAGGCTTGACTGAATCGTTACTTATTATACTGTCTAACTGAACTGAACTGAGTTCACTGAGTTCCGTTGACTGACGTAATACTACTGAATTTTGTTAACTGGCTGAATTTACTGAGGTCTAAACTAAATACTGAACTGGACAGGACTGATACTGAATTTACTGAGTTTTTTCTGAGTTTTGTAACTGACTGAGAGTACTACTGATCGTGACATGACTGTATCCTGTGACTGACCATGGCTCTAGGTAATCAGCTAAATTATTGGGTATTAAATACCCCTAAGACTCAATAGCATAAATTATAAGGCATGGAACAATCTTGAAATATGATAAATAACTACTTGATCATCATTCATTCATTGGGACATTCTAGCAAACACTTGCATGGCATGAACTTAAATACATGCTGACATGATATAATTTCATCATTTAATTCTCATGAACAACTCATCAAATACTTGGAAAGCATTGTATATGCACATAGTACAAATCAACACATGAACATCACAATTTCAAGGCTTTAACATGAATTCACATGATACTACATACATAATAGTTGTTTTTACATAAAGCTTGCACTTTATGATGGAATAGAAATTCAATCAACATTATAATCATGAATACACTTGAATCCAAATCATGGAAAGCATGAAATCAAGCTACTTGAAGTTTAAAAGAGTTTCTTGAACTCCAAAGGTGGAAGGAATCCTTGGATGAATACTTGACATACCTCGGCTGCTAAATTCTTGAAGATTAATGGTGGAATCTTGAGCCTTGAATTTGAAATTCAATAATCTAGGATTTTTGTTCTTGAGCAATTTATGAATAATGAGTATATGTTGCAATTAGAAGGCTAAATTTCATGATTTCGGGGGCTGGAGGATGTGGAAAAAGACCCAAATAACCCTAAGGACGCGGCTTTTAATGACTGAAAACCAAACTGTCGATACGCAGACCGATACGCCTCATCGTTGGCATCGATACAATAGCCAACGCGCCACATCGAGTCTGCATTGGTTCACTGAAAATTGCCACTGTAGCCAAGGAAAATATTGATCGACGCAATGGCGAATGTGCCGCATTGAGATTGCATCGATGCACTATTTTGGATTCCTAAACGTGGTTCAAACGAGGTTCGAAAAATACAAAACTCATCCGAGAACAGCTACTGATATTCCTGATCATGAATCAATCTAAAGATTAATACTTTAAGGTCATAAGAGTCGTGAAATAAAGTTACCAACTTACGAAGGACATAATAATACTAAGTCTGAATACTTAGCTAAAATTTTCTAAGTTTGGGACCCCTTAATAAGCTTAAAAGACTGAGTTGAGCTTCGAATTTTGCAGGGTCTTACAATATCTCCCCATTAAGAACATTTGTCCTCGAATGAGACTGATTAAACTGAGAACACTGATAGACTGAATTTAGACACTGGACATACACAACTGAAGCATAATTTAATGAATGAAATTATTGATATACTGAATTATCATACTAAACATACATATCTAATGCATTAATGTATAGATGAACATGATTCATGAATGCATGACTGGGATTGCTAATAAGCTGAGTTTCTCATGCTGATATCTGATGTATGAAGTCACAACTGAATATGCAATGGTAACTGGTGCCAAGTCTATAAAGGAAAATCTGAGCATGGAACTGAGTAAGTTCAAGGAAAAACTGTTACCTTAGGCTGAGTCTAAGTTTGCGGGGAAGAGATGAGGATACTTGGTCCGCATATCTGCTTCTGCGTCCCAACTAGCTCCCTCAACGGATTGGTTCCACCAAAGAACTTTGACTAGAGGGACCACTTTGTTCGTTAGTCTGCGAATCTGATAATCAAGGATTTCGACTGGAATCTCCTCATAAGAGAGGCTATACTGATTGTCTATATTCCCTACAGGGACTACAACTGCTGGGTCACCTATAAATTTCTTTAGCAAGGAGACATAGAACACTGGATGGACGGAAGCTAAGTCTGTAGGCAACTCAAGCTCGTAAGCTACCTTTTTGAAATAGCTGAGAATTCGGTAAGGACCGACATATTAGGGACTGAGCTTCCCCTTCTTGCCATACCTCTTCACTCCTTTCATGGGAAAGATTTTCACGAACACAAAATCACCGATCTCAACTTAAGATCAGTTACTGAACACGCATGAAAGGAGTGAAGAGGTTTGGCAAGAAGGGGAAGCTCAGTCCCTAATGAACACGCATGAACGGGAACATTAGAATATAACTGAGCCTGAAACGTGATACATGAACTGAATATCGTGAACTGAACTAAGTCCCTTGAATACATGGCTTACGGCTGAAATTAGAACTTGAGGGTGCACTCATGAGTGCCCATTATTCTAAACTGAATTTGTTGGGTGAAGAAACTGGGAAGTTTGGGACATGAAAGCTCGGGGGTTATGGTGCATCTCCCCCTTGGGACATTATGTCCCTTGAAGAATGTTGACTTGGCTGAGATACTGAGGAAAAGCTGGGACGATGCATAGGGCGCCTCCAGACTGAGTCATGACTGACTATCTGGGATCTGAAACTGGGACATGATACATGAATTGAGCTGAACACGCAACTACCTGATTGCTCCTTTTTGGAATAGTTACATTCATGAGGCTTCGGATAGTACGACTAGATGGAAAGATGGGAAACCAAACCATACGAACTTGTCTTCCTGGCTGCTAAACTGAATTATTGGCTTATGGACTAAATCATGCTGAAAATTAATACTCGACTGGAGAATTTCCTTGACACTCTTTCTATAGAGTTCTAGTGACTTTAGGGAGCAAGGAACCTTGGCATGGGCTGAATAAAACCTCTGAATAAGAAATCATATACTGGCTAAAACATTGTAGCATGAGGTGAGGCCTACGAATCATCATTTAAGATAGAGTGACTAAGCCTTATGCACTACAACTACAAATTTTCAAGCTTAGACATATTCCTCGAATACTCTCTCAACTAAAATCATATACTGGCTAAAACTTTGTAGCATGAGGTAAGGCCTACGAATCATCATTTAAGATAGAGTGACTAAGCCTTATGCACTGCAACTACAAATTTTCAAGCTTAGACATATTCCTCGAATACTCTCTCAACTATACTCTCCACCCCATTACGACACTTTACTTGAGACTACTGTAAGTATTCACATGGGCGTTTAGCACGAATGCATAAACATACTAACTTGTCTGATTAACTGAATGGCTGATAGCTGAATACTAGTCATATAAGATTGAACTGTACTTAGTCTAGACTGAAACTGTAAAGTATTTTACGTATGAGGTAAGGGCTAACTGAGCAGGTACTGAGCATGAATACGTGAAGACTGTATTATTTAAGAATGCAAGACCAAGCGTATAACATGATTTTAAAATAATTTATAAACTAAGGTACTGAAATACTGATAACTGAATAACTAATAATTGCACGCTATGGTTAAGCAAACCTAAAACTGAACTGAGTTTCTGATGAGTTTCTGATCAGATTACTGGACTGAGACTGGGACTAAGACTATAACTAAGACGGTAACTAAGACTATACTGGAACTGAATACTGGGTTCTAATAGTTACGTGATGAGGACTGACATAAATCGAGGATCTGAATAGACACTCATACTCTGTATTTTTATCAACTTCTCATCTTACGAAAAATTTTGATTTTCCTCCCTTCAGGCGCTAAATACGACTTCTTGCTAGCCATTTGCTAGCACACTTACCTGACATTCAAGCCTATCTTCATAACTATATCCTTGTGTAAAAAAAGTATGCAATAGCTCATCACTACATCCTTTCATAAGGAGAGTTCACTGAAGGGTTAAAACATGAGGACCTGAAGCATAAATGAAAAATATACCAAATTCGACACTTACTGAGGCCTGAGGAATAGAATGTCAACATCATAGATGCACCAAGAGACCTAAACTGAGGATATGCGTGACATAATTTGAATTTAGCTGATCATTAAAGGTATAACATAAGTCAGGAGAACTGAACATACTGTAAAGCATGACATGAGTACATGAGTAATGAGTTGCATAACCTAAGTCTGGAGTTTCTATATTCACGGAACATGATTCGTAACACTGAATGAACTTGAACTCCTTATACTAGGAACTGTAAGCATGCATGATTGCTAACGTGCATGAGTATGAGCTATGACCATAGAGCTGATGTAACATATAAACAGATATCATGATAACTGATGGGTTTTAAGAGTCTGGAATATGATTTTGAGATGATCTGCATGATCATGTTCACTGCGAGAGTAGACAAGGACGTCATCTATGAAGATTGATGAACATGTCTAAGTACTGCTTGAACACACAGTTCATCAAGTCCATGAAAGCTGTTAGGGCATTAGTAAGACCAAAGGACATGACTAAGAATTTGAAGTGACCATATCGAGTTCTGAAAGCAGTCTTCGGGATGTCACATTCTCTAACTCTGAGTTGATAATAGCCTGATCTGAGGTCTATCTTAGAAAAATAACTGTCACCCTGAAGTTGGTCAAACAAGTCATCAATTTTGGGAAGTGGATACTTGTTCTTAACCGTGACTTTATTTAGCTAACGGTAATCAACATACATTCTAAGAGAACCATCTTTCTTACACACGAATAAAACTGGTGCGCCCCACAGGGGCACACTGGGTCTGATGAATCCCTTATCTAGGAGATCATTTAACTGTTCTTTTAATTCTCTAGTTCTGCAGGTGTCATTCTGTATGGCGGGATAGATATGGGCTTAGTATCTGGAAGAAGGTCTATTCCAAAGTCAATTTCCCTTTCGAAAAGAACCCTCCACTCAAGGATGGGTTTATTCAAAAACTGAAATTGGACAATTCTATTTCTGCAGTCGAATGGGGCATAGCAGGAATGAAGTCAATCCATGCCGAGAATGACATCAAAATCGATCATCTCTAATTCGACTAAGTCTGCTGAAGTGACTTTCTGAGATACCATAACCGAATAGTTCCTGTATACTTGCCGGGCTAAGATAGATTTACCCACTGGGGTAAAGACTGAGAAAGGCTCTACTAGGATTTTGGGACTGACTCCGTATTCAACATCTATATAAAAAGTAACAAAGGACAAAGAGGCTCATGGGTCTAGCAAAGCATAAACATGTAAATGATAAACTTGTAACGTACCGATGACCATATCAGGAGCACTCTCCTGATCCTGTCAGGACTGAAGTGCGTAAAGTCTGTTTGGGCGCTACCCACTGGTAGCATTGGAAGCGGCACCCTGCTGATTTGAACGACTAGACTGAGCTAAGGGACGGTTATGCTGACCTTGGGAACCTGACTGGGGACAATCTCTCCCGAAAAACACAACACTGCTAGCCCTACAGATACCCTGGAAGTTTTTACTACATTTCAGACAAAAGGGATTGGTTCGGCCACTCTTTGGCCTAGATGTTCTGGCCCTCTTATTCTTTCTCCCCTTTTTTCCTACATCTCTCCTTCTTACTCTACGGAGCATGAGCCATAAGCCTGGATAAGATAACGGCCAGCTGATTGTTCTTAGCAACTATCGAATAAGCTAAAGGCGACTCATTCAGGGGATCTGGCTGAACGTGTGGAGGGGCTGACTGGTTTTTGTTACTTCTTTTGTTAGCTTCTCCGAAAGACATATTCTATAAGCATGAGGAAGAAATTAATTAGACTGGGAGTTTAACTTGAGCTCATGCTCACTCGCACAACATGATTACTGAAATAAGAGAAACATTTCCTAAAACATCTAATAGCCTCATTTCCATAAGTGTGGCACGCTACACACCAATGCACAAGACTCTACTAGATGCGGCTTTCAAACTTCCTAGGACTGTTGAATTTTAGGCTCTGATACCAAATTTGTAACGCCTCAAGTCTATATCCCAGACGCTACACAGTGCTCATAGTCCTGAAGGACCACAAGCTAACCCATGACTGATACCTGCTGCAATGACTGAATAATAGTACTATAATATGCAAAAATTAGACGAAAAACATGTCATAAGATTCAATACTGTAATAAAACTGAATACGGTATAACAAATACCAAATCTAATACATCTATCTAAAAATACTCTAGTCTGGAAAAGCCTCTAAACTGTCTGAAATATGGAGTTGATGGAACAAGTCCCCAACTAACTCCGAACTACTGAAATAAGCTGAACTACTGAAATAATCATCATGCCCTCGAACTAAGAGGACTCACCACTAACTCTGCCAGCTGAATATTTGAACAACTAAGTATGATCGAGAGCCCATGCATCTGAACCTATGATATAAAATATCATAGCGCAAAAGAAAGATATGCGTCAGTACTTTGAATGTACTGATATGCAAAGTGAGGTAGGCTGAAATGCATAGATTCATATGCATGAACAATACTGACTGAATGACATGAATATAACTGAATGGGAATACATGCATAAATACGTATACTGTAACTGAGGTCGCGATAACACTGGATAATGAGTTCTGAATTACTAATTTACTGACATATGAGTTTACTAATACTGTGCAGCTGATAACTGAGTGATTATATCTGAAAGTCTTGATACTGTGGAACTATACTAAATTTCGTACTAAATGGAGTGATTGTATCTAACAATCCTGAATCTGTAGAACTAAACTGAGTTCTATTCTGAGACTGAATCTGAAACTGAGACTATAGGAGGTAATCATCTAACCGACATGCCCCTCTCTAAACTTATTAGGGTTCAACCTGTAACCCCAGCTGGAAGGATATCACTATCGTGCCACGGGTAAACACGACTCATCTGGCAGGTGCTCTGAATGAGAACGGTGGTACCCTCAACTGGCAAGTAGATCACCTCATCAATCATCAACAGGCAGGTTGATGTCTCAACCTACACTGGCTATGTAGTTTTCAAACACAAGGACTGCTTCTAAGGATCACACCCTCTACTGGCAGGTAAGTCCCCATTCGTGGGTTCACTCGGTGCTGAATCCTACTCCCAACTGAAGACACTAAACTAATTTCTAGTTCATACTAGGCTTGACTGAATCGTTACTTATTATACTGTCTAACTGAACTGAACTGAGTTCACTGAGTTCCGTTGACTGACGTAATACTACTGAATTTTGTTAACTGGCTGAATTTACTGAGGTCTAAACTAAATACTGAACTGGACAGGACTGATACTGAATTTACTGAGTTTTTTCTGAGTTTTGTAACTGACTGAGAGTACTACTGATCGTGACATGACTGTATCCTGTGACTGACCATGGCTCTAGGTAATCAGCTAAATTATTGGGTATTAAATACCCCTAAGACTCGATAGCATAAATTATAAGACATGGAACAATCTTGAAATATGATAAATAACTACTTGATCATCATTCATTCATTGGGACATTCTAGCAAACACTTGCATGGCATGAACTTGAATACATACTGACATGATATAATTTCATTATTTAATTCTCATGAACAACTCATCAAACACTTGAAAAGCATTGTATATGCACATAGTACAAATCAACACATGAACATCACAATTTCAAAGCTTTAACATGAATTCACATGATACTACATACATATAGTTGTTTTTACATAAATCTTGCACTTAATCATGGAATAGAAATCCAATCAACATTATAATCATGAATACACTTGAATCCAAATCATAGAAAGCATGAAATCAAGCTACTTAAAGTTTAAGAGTTTCTTGGACTCCAAGGGTGGAAGGAACCCTTGGATGAACACTTGACATACCTTGGTCGCTAAATTCTTGAAGATTAATGGTGGAATCTTGAGCCTTGAATTTGAAATTCAATCACCTAGGATTTTTGTTCTTGAGCAATTTGTGAAATAATGAGTATGTTGTAATAAAGGCTAAATTTCGTGTTTTGGGGGACTGGAGGACATGGGAAAAGACCCAAATACCCCTAAGGACGCGAATTTTAATGACTAAAAACTAAACTGCAGACGCGCAGACCGGCGTACCTCATCGTTGGCATCGATGAGATGGCCAACGCGTCGCATCGAGTCCGCATCGATTCACTGAAAATTGCCACTGTAGCCAAGGAAAATATTGATCGACGCGATGGCGAATGCGCCGCATCGAGATTGCATCGATGTACTATTTTAGATTCCCAAACGTGGTTCAAACGAGGTCCGAAAAATACAAAACTCGTTCGATAACAGCTACTGACATTCCTGATCATGAATCAATCTAAAGATCGATACTTTAAGGTCATAAGAGTCGTGAAATAGAGTTTCCAACTTACGAAGACCATAAAAATACTAAGGGCTCATTTGTTTGCACTTAATGGAGGTCTGAATCTGAATGGTTCAGACTTCAGACCATTAAGTGTATTATTTTTTATTAAGATTTTAGTTTTTAATAAGTCTGAATAGGTTTTAATCATTCAGATCTAGAATCAAGTCTTAATAGGTCTGAAGAGAAATTTTGGTGTTGGATAATATTCACCGTCACTTTATTCATAATCATCAATCACCACCACCACTAACCACCTCTAACACCGCCACCATTATCAACCACCACTAACCACCTCTACCATCACAACCACTATCGATAACAGATATCGCTACCAACCACTATTGTCAACCGCTACCACACCTACTACCTCTATTACTCTAATTATATTCACCGCCGCCACCGTCGTCAACAGCACCACCATCAACTACTACCGGTCAATCCCTACTATCAACCAACTCATCTATCGCAATTAGCACCACTACTAACTACCACTAATACATCACAACCTCCACACATTCTTTGGCCGCTACCACCATTGTCACTAGTAATGCCACCTCTACTGTCACTTCAACCACTACCATTGCTATAGTTTATCTCTACTAACCACCATCTCCACCATCCCAACTAACAACATCTCCAACTAGCATCAACACATTGTCAAATCATCGTGCATTCTTTTTTCAGTCATCACAATTAACACCTCCAACTACTAACATCAAGCAACATCACATCACAACCACCACCACCACTATCAATCGCCACCATTGTAACAGTCACTACAATACCAACCATCACAACTATCACCACCAACATTACTAATCACTAACATCAATTATTGTCACTACAACCACCATTATAAACCATCTCCACTGTCACTAACAAACATAAATATTTTTTCAATCAAATAATAATTTTGTTGTACTAAATTACATATTTTTTATATATATAATTAGTTTTTTATTTGAATTGAATTTTTTATTTTATTATATATACAAATAAATTTTTTTGTACATTCAGATGTTGAAAAACAAACAGTCTTAATCATTCAGTTTTCAGATCCAGAGACATCATCTTAATCATTCAGATGTGCATTCAGATTCAGACCTCTGAATCTTAAAAAAAAACAAATCCAGCCTAAGTCTGAATACTTAGCTAGAATTTTCTAAGTCTGAGACCCCTTAGTAAGCTTAAAAGACTGAGTTGAGCTTAGAATTTTGCAGGGTCTTACAATCAATTGGATCTTTGGGATATGGGCCAATTGGCCTGTTTAATGGCTCAAAAGGCAACTTTCTCATTTCAATCACCGCTAAATTCATAACTTGGGCCAATTCCAGCACCTCTACATCTCCATAAAGATCTTGACCTATCAAATCTCGCTTTAGTGGATCATCAGACAACAACAGATTCCGCTCAGATGCAAGGTCAATAATTGATATGGAAGACAATTCTTTATAAATAGTCGGTAATTTCAGCGCCTTGTATACATCAAAAACCTCCACGTTATCATACGCTCTAATTGTCATCTTCCCTGCTGCAACATCAATTAGTGACTGTCATGTTGCTAGGAAGGGGCATCCCAAAATAAATGGAACAACCAGATCAGCTTCAAAGTCAAGAATCACAAAGTCTACTGGAAAGATCAGTGATCCCACTTGTACTAAAACATCTTCAATAATTCCATCCGGCCTAGCAAGGGACCTGTCAGCCAACTGCAAAACAATGGTCGAGGGTTTAGGACTCCCAAGACCCATCTTTCGATACCAAGATGTGGGCATAAGATTTATGCTAGCCCCAAGTCACATAATCCACGAGCACTGATGGTCTGCCCAATAGTGATTTGCAAAGTGAAACTACCTGAATCCTTCAGTTTTATGGGCAGTTTGTTTTGTATCTTGGATGTGAACTCTTCAATAAGTGCAACTATAGCATACTCTGTCAACTGATTTTTGTTTGCCACTATATCCTTCAGGTATTTTGCATATTTTAGAACACTCTGTAAAATATCAATTAGAGGAAGATTTACATGAACCTGCTTTAGAAGATCCAAAAACTTCTTGTAACTGTCCTCCTCTTGGTGCTTCATTTTCCTTTGAGGAAAGGGTAAAGGTATAGCCTTCTTCTCCATTTGAATCTCATCACCTGCAGCTTTTTCTTTGACCCCTTTCTCTACATTGGCTTTAGGATCATCGTCAGTGGCTGTGGGACAAACCTGCTCAGGTACCGCCTTCTTTAACTGCAACCCACTCCTTGTTATAACTGCATTTACCTGTTTTGGATTCGCCTTTGTATTGCGAGGTAAGCCACTTTGAGGTCTTGTGTTTTGCGCTCCAGCAATCTGACCGAGTTGCAACTCCACATTTCCTGACCGAGTTGCAACTCCACATTTCTTGTAATCAACTATTAACTCTTTAGATCTGTTGCAAACTGCGCTTGAGTAGCTAAAAGCTGCTTTATCATCTTCTCTATATTACTTGTTTGAGTAGTAGCCTAATTATTCTGAACCTGTTGTTGATTCTATTGCACTGGCCCCTTATACTGATTATTATTTTACGCCTGATTTCCCACCCCATGAGAAATTGAGATGATTCCTCCAGTTGAGATTATATGTGTTACCAAAGTTCTGTTGTCTTGTACGATTCACATTCCCCGCATAATTAACAGAATCTAGATTAACCGCACAAGAATATGTCGCGTGTTCACTACTTCTAACAACCCCACACCAAGAATTTACCTGTCAGACTGCATTAGCTATTGTTGTTGCTTGCGGAACCCCCAACTTGACAACATGAGTAAGCATCTAATTCTGCATTGATGCAAGCTGAGCTGATAGAGCAATAGACTGATCTACCTCTAACACACCTGCAACCTTCTTAGGAGCATTCCTCGAGTCAGCATGCCATTTTGGTTCCCTTGTGAAATCCGATTCAGCAGTGTATAATTCATCATAAGTCTTCTCAACAGCTTGCCCACCTGTTGTTGAATCCAAGAGAATCTTAGTATTTGGCTCTAGCCCCTCAATGAAAGTATGAACAAAAACATCATTAGACTGATGATGGTGAGGGCAATTTCTAAGCAAACTCTTAAATCTCTCCCAAGCTTGGTAGAGATTCTCTCATTCTTACTGTTTGAAACTCAAGATCTCGCTTCTCAAACGTCCAGTCTTCCCGGATGGAAATAATCGAATAAGGAACTTCCTAGCTAGATCTTCCCAAGAAGTGATGGAGAGTGATGGTTCAGCATGTAACCACATTTTCGCTTCCCCAATTAAAGAAAAGGCGAAGAGCGTCAGTCCTACATAATCAGTATTCACCCTGTAGGAATATAAGTATCATTGGAGTTGGGACATGTCCGGAATTTGGATCAACAGGATCATTTGGATCTGCAATATTCGGATCTCTTCTTTCCGCCATTTGAACCTATTGAATAGGATACTGAGCTCTTAGCCTCTATTGAAATACCAATTCTGGTTCCGAAAAAGGCTTTACCAACTCTTTATCTCGCGCCAGTCCTATATTCAGCTAAACCTGTAAAAATTCAACCGGTAAGATCAAGTCATTAACACTCAAATTTATTATTAAAAAAAATAAAAATTTAGCAAATTACAAATTATACTAGTCCCCGACAACCGCACAAAAAACTTATTGTGTTCAAATGCATACGCAAGTGTACGCGATCATACAAGTAATATAGTGACTTAGACAGTCGGATATCATTCCCACGAGGACTATACAACTAGCAATTCAACCAACTTTAGTTTTAGATAAGGAAGTCTTAAGTGTTGTAAAGTATCAAGATGATTTTTAAGTTTTAAATAAAAATGCAAATAATATATAAGAAATAACAAATTGTTACAATAGCAAAGCAAGCAACGGTTGTAAACAGTAATGATGAGAATTCCAGGGTTGAGGCACATCTAACAATCCTACAATTCTCTATTCTTATCGCGTTCTAGTTGGTTATCGGGTTATTGATTCACACGGTTTATGGTATGATCTTGGTCTCCCGACCTCAAATCTTCTATCTATCTGAATATCACAACTACATCAACTAAAAGAGATGCAACAATTCATCTAGATTCATACAGTTATCTCCATACAATTGAACCAAACAAGACTTCTAGGTATATCTCTATCCTAGATGCTAATTCAAATCCTTTATTTAATAAAAGAACGAGAACCTTGCTCCTTAATTTCTTCGTTCTATTCCACGATTCTCCTCCCGAATTCATATAGAAATATGAATATATTCTAATGGTGGTCACTCATCAAAATACTAAGCTCAAGAAATTAAGAATAACCCATACGATAATCCAACAAGAAACTACGATAAAGAATATCAAAGAGTAATCATGTTCTTGGCCTCAACCCCATAACAAGGGTGTTTAGCCACTTATGTTTGAATTCGACATCAAAATTAAGTAATTAATCATACCAAGAATTAATCTTGAAGTAAAGAAGTTCAAAAGAAATTCTAAGAACCCTACAATAGAGATTTTTGTGTTTTTCCGCCACTGCTATGCTTTCTAAAGTGTCCCCAATTGTTAGTGAATTTTTCCTTTTATAGCTAGGCTAAATAAACCCGCGTTTACCTCTCACCGCGTTGTGATAGTCTTTCCATCGTCATTCTTACCGCGATGCGGTGCAATCGCGGTGAGACTCTGCTTAGAGACAATTATGGATTGGACCCTCACCGCGATGCGGTGGAATCGCGATGAGGTACTGGATAGTGACAATTGCCTATTTTGCCTTCACCGTAACGCGGTGGGCTTCAAAACACGAGCACTGGTGATTATCTTTTCACCGCGACGCGGTGACTTCCTAAAAGACTTCTGGAGCTTTTTCCTTCCTTATTTTCTTCCCAAACCATGTTCCAATGCCTTCACTACTTCTTTCATCATCATATCTCCTTAATGCGTCCAATCACATTCAATTCCATTAAAATTTAATCCTGTACACACTCATCAAATCTATTAGATAAGGAACACACTTATAGCTAAATTTTAATCGGAATAACACCTTTTCAATCTCAAAACAAGTCCAAATATGGGTGAATATCGGTGATTGGACATTTAAATACGCCCAAGATCACTTCACCAGGAGCTTCTCCCCTTTGGCATGTGTGACTTCTTTATAACGAGGCTGGTTACAAAATTTGCAATATTCTAAATTTGCATCATTCTAAATTTGCATCTTGCTTATAGAATAACATGCAACCTTTCTCGCGACAGTGAATCCTCTCTGATGAAAGTCCTAACTTATTATTCAACTTCTTTGCTGTGTAGAAATCTTTGGGTAAGTCAAGTTTATTTGGGTTAAGTTCATTCATAAGTCTAATGATAGAATTCTTGCCCTCTTGAGAAATATAATAATCTGGCTTAATACTTAGTAACCTAACTGCAACAAATAACTTGGAATGCACTGACCCTTCATAAAATGGATGACTAGCTTCCTTTAATTATTCATAAAAGTGCTTAGTCTTATCAATGGATTCATTTTGATCCCTTGAGTGTGTCCCAAAAGCATCCCTGACTATCTCACTATATCGAGAACTTTCAACATTATTCTCTATTATGGGACTTCACTCGCCACCAAATGAATTCTGAAAAGCAAAGTTATTAGCAGCAACACTCTCTCCATAAGCTATCCACACAGTATAATTCAACATAAATCCCTTCTTATAAAGATGTAACTTAACAAGATCTGGACTCAATAACTTGGGACACTTGCATTTCAAACAAGGACACCTAATTGTTCCTTCAATAAGAAAATCATCAAGTGTCATTGCTTTAGCAATAAATCCAGCTACCCCATCTTTATATTGCTCCTTCAACTCCCCACATTTAAGATAATTTCTATTATACATCTACGTACGATCTGCATTTTTCATCTACACAAGAACGACAACAATAACAATAAAGAAGAGAAACAAAAATAAGAGAATCAAACAACCACAAAAGAAAAAGAAACACCAACAGTAGTTGTAGTAATAACGAACACTGGACAACAAACAGATCATTCTCCGAAGCAAAATCTGTCCCTAGACTACCTACAATGCGGAAGGTATTCAAGCCTTTATACTAATTAACATAATTAAATCTATAAGATTTTCCTTATTTAAGGACAATGTATCTAGATATGTACGCATTCAAATCCATATTTTCTATATATTCCAACACTAATCTAACATACAACAACAATTTTAGGAATGTCTATAGATTAACAAACTATTGACTGATTAAAATATTTATTAATTAAACGCACCCCTAAAGTTAAGATGTACATATTGAAGTACCAAATCAAGGTAAGACTACAACAAATAAGAGCATTATAATACAGCTAAGCAACCGTTTATCAATACAAAAAAATATAGCTAAGCAGCCACAAGAACACATCTATCTGTGTGCGCTCAGTCATGAAGATAAGCCACAAACAAATCCTGAAAGTCTTCCTTTTTTCTTTAAAAATTTCTACAAGCCAAAAGTTGCTACATAAATTGGAATGGCCTAGTACTTGTTTATCCTTACCTTCTGGGCATGAATTATTGTTATTATGTTGAATTGCATATTTATACCCTTCTTTTTTCAGCCTGTGTTTTGTTTTGTAAGGCCCCAACAGATTCAACCTCTTCTCCAACTCTTCACCTTTGATAACACGGATATAGTAAGAGTTTTTCCTCTTCTTCTCACTGATGTTTATAGTTACTACGGCTTTCTGATGTGATTAGACGAAGAAAGCTTTAAGATTCAAATCATCCAACATTAAACATCTAAGTAGGACTACTTATCTTTTTGATTTAATACTTTTATACCTAATGTCATAAGGACATCGTTTGATTATTGTTGTTTTGATTGGTATTTGAATGGAGAATAAAGTTTCTCCTTTTCATTACTTTCTCTTCCCAGTATCAAGCATTTACATGACCAATTCTTCCAGCAAATGAAAGTAAAATGAGAAACAAATATACAAAGATAATGAATCACTCCAGAGACTAAAACTTCAAACAGAACTGCACAAACATTTACACTTTTCCGTTAATTCCCCTTTCAATCTCAAATTTAGGCTCCAATTTAACTCAACAAAGCAAAAACTATCAACTTAGAACATAAAGATTGCAACTTTCAACTGAAAAAGATCATCAGCAAATTTCGATTGACAAAAGATCACTAAAAATCAAAGAATTGAGCAATCTATTAACCAAAACAAAATTCAGGAAAACCCCAACTGCTGGTAGGAGCTAAATTGAGTAAAATCATTAAACGAAAAGTCAAAATCAAAGAGTGGCACGAATCTCTAGGGTTTTACAACACAGCAAAGCAAAAGGAGAAAACAAAAATATAAGTGGAGATAAAAATGAGTACCGGATAATTTTATCAGTCGCAGCAATGCCTTCAACGATGCCAATACCATGAGACTTCATCGTCGTCACCACCAAGACTCTGTCGTCGACCTACAGAATGAAATGAGATTTACCAGTGAGAGACAGGGGGCAGCGAGATTAACCCTAGTATAAATGTACTCTGAAAATACAAATGAAATGCCCTCATATATTTAGTATGATAAATTTATTTAATCATATAATATTTCGACTATAGAGGTCGGGTATATATTTAATAGTAATATATTTAATTAATTATTCATAATATTTTTTACTATAAATTTTGAATTATAATCATATTATTAATTAATCTTTTTAAAATATTTCAAGCAAAGTGGTCAAAATGTTTGGCCAAAATAATATTGATAATTTTCATATGCCTAGCTCAACCACTGTAGTCGGAATCTATATTTTTCAGGATTTATCGTCAAATTTTATGATTGTTATTGTTGAAAATAGTATCGGAGAAATATTTTATAAAAAATAATTAAAAATAAATAAATTTTTCTATTAAAGTAGTCGAAAATTAACAGTTGATTTTTTTAATCAAAATTTTCAATCGAAAAAATACAAATTTCTGGTAGTGTATATAAAGATTTTTTATTCATTGTTTATAGAGTTGATAAAAACCATAACAACAACAACAACAACAAACCCAGTGTATTCCCACCTGGTGGGGTCTGGGGGTAGGATGTACGCAGTCCATACCTCTACCTCTGAAGAAGTAGAAAGGCTGTTTCCGATAGACCCTCGGCTCAAGACACGCGGTACCACACAAACACATAGTAAAGCATAGCACAAGGTTACAAGATTACATAACATAAATACGGCACCCATAAGGAATATAAAACAGAGGAAAGCACACAGATTCATAATAAAACATGGGACACGGACTCCTAACAGGAATAAACCCCTACCACGTAGTTCCCTATACTAGCGACTCAGACTGGCCCTAGTCCACTGCTCTGATTCGCGTCCTCCAGACCTTCCTATCTAGGGTCATGTCCTCGGTGAGCTGTAACTGCTCCATGTCTCGCCTAATCACCTCACCCCAGTACTTCTTCGGCCTACCCCTACCCCGCTTAAAACCATCCAACGCTAGCCTCTCACACCTACGGACCGGGGCATCCATGCCCCTCCTCTTCACGTGTCCGAACCATCTCAATCGGGCTTCCCGCATCTTGCACTCCACTGGTGTCACACCAACCTTCTCCCGGATGTTCTCATTCCGAACTCTATCCCCTCTAGTCAGCCCACACATCCAGCGCAACATCCGCATTTCTGCCACCCTAATCTTTTGGATGTGGGAGTTCTTAACTGGCCAACACTCCGCTCCATACAACATGGCCGGACGGACTACCGCCCTGTAGAATTTGCCTTTAAGCTTAGGCGGCACCTTCTTATCACACAGCACCCCCGACGCGAGCTTCCACTTCATCCACCCCGCCCCAATACGGTGCGAGACATCCTCGTCAATCTCACCGTTACTCTGGATCACGGACCCGAGATACTTGAAACTCTCCCTCTTACCTACCTCTTGTGATTCCAGCTTCACTACTACCTCATTCTCCCGCCTCACGTCATTAAACTTGCATTCCACATACTCTGTCTTGCTTTTGCTCACCCTGAACCCTTTAGACTCAAGGGTTTGCCTCCATACCTCTAATTTGTCACTCACACCCCCTCGAGTCTCATCTATCAGAACTACATCGTCTGTAAAAAGCATACCTCACGGCACCTCCCCTTGAATACGCCGCGTCAACACATCCATCACCACTGCAAACAAAAAGGGACTAAGAGTAGATCCCTGATGCAACCCTGTCCGGACCGTGAAATGCTCTGAGTCTCCTCCCGCCGTCCTCACCTTAGTTTTAGCTCCATCATACATATCCTTGATTGCTCTGATATATGCCAGCGGTACTCCACTCACCTCCAAGCATCTCCAAAGCACCTCCCTGGGGACTTTGTCATAGGCCTTCTCCAGGTCGATAAACACCATGTGCAGGTCCTTCTTCCTCTCCCTATACTGTTCCACCAGCCTCCGTACCAGGTGAATTGCCTCCGTCGTCGAGCGGCCAGGCATAAATCCAAACTGGTTTTCTGAAATAGACACTATCCGTCTCAGCCTCACCTCGACCACTCTCTCCCAGATCTTCATAGAGTGACTCAATAACTTAATCCCCCTATAGTTGTTGCAACTCTGGATGTCCCCCTTATTCTTATAGAGAGGTATCATGGTGCTCCACCTCCAAGCCTCGGGCATCTTTGCCGTCTTGAAGATTTCATTAAACAATCCCGTCAACCACCTAAGACCAGCCTCTCCAACGAACTTCCAAAACTCGACTGGTATCTCATCCGGCCCCGTCGCCCTACCCCTTCGTATTCTGCGAACAGCCTGTCTAACCTCTTCTACCTTAAAACGTCTACAATAGCTAAAATCCCGACACTCCTCTGAGTGCTCCAGTTCCCCTAACACAATAGCTCTATCCCCTTCGTCATTCAAGAGCCTATGAAAGTACGACTGTCATCTATTCTTAATGTGGCCATCCTCCACCAACACTCTACCATCCTCCCCCTTAATGCACCTCACCTGATCGAGGTCACGACCCTTTCTCTCCCTAGCCTTAGCGAGTCTAAACAACTTTTTCTCCCCTCCCTTCCCCTGTAACCCTGCATACAGGCTCTCAAAGGCGGCCGTCTTAGCTGCCGTGACTGCTGACTTAGCCTCCTTCCTCGCTAGCTTGTACTCTTTCCTGTTTACCCGCTTCTCCTCTTCGTCCTTACTCTCCACCAACTTGGCATACGCCCCTTTCTTGGTCCCCACTTTCTTCTCCACCTCTTCATTCCACCACCAATCCCCCTAATGGTGCCCGGCCCGGCCCCTAGAAACCCCCAACACCTCACTTGCATTCTCCCTGATGCACCTAGCCGCCCTATCCCACATACTATCCACGTCTCCCCTACACTCCCACACCCCCATTCCCGCCAACTTCTCCCCTATCTCCCACGCATTCACTGGCGTCAAGCCGCCCCACTTAATTCTAGGTCTACACTCCCTGCTCCTCCTCTTTCTATTCTTCTTTATACCCAAATCTATAACCAAGAATTTGATTGATTTCTCAAGCGAAATACATCAACGAAAATGGAAGAAAGAGGATTTCATACATGGTACATAGATGTGAAGAAAGAGAATATAGGGAGGGGGGGAGAGAGATTTGAAATAAGTTTTACAAAATTAAATAA
The DNA here is from genome assembly GCF_002878395.1 of Capsicum annuum. NCBI lineage: Eukaryota > Viridiplantae > Streptophyta > Magnoliopsida > Solanales > Solanaceae > Capsicum > Capsicum annuum. The sequence goes on along the minus strand of NC_061121.1, from coordinate 29,427,386 downwards.
ATTAATGTAGGATTAGGAGAAGTCTCCATTGCCTAAAATAACTCCCTAAAAATAGGCTAAAATATCCATCGGGAAATTTTATCCGGTAAGAAAAAATTATTTTTACTTAAATTACAGTATTTTGTAAATAAAAACTAGGTTTTATAAGTAAAAAGTATTATATTTATCTCTTGTAATTTAAGATCTTAAATAATATATGTATGTAATTTTTTAAATAAAAGAAGAACAAAATAAATAATCTTAGTAGCTGAGGTAATTTTATCTTGTTATATTGTAAAAAGGATTATCTGAATTTTCATCCTATTTGTAAAGGTTCAATTTTCCATCCCCTTTCATATTCCCTTAACTACACCAAAATTTAGTAAACCAGAAGATTTGACATCAATAATAAAGTCATACCTATTGTGTCTTCAAAAAATTAAATGAATTCAAAAATTTAATATGTGGAATTAAATATAGATACCTGAAAGACCAACAAATTATAATTGTGCTAGACAACAGTGAATTGTTCAACCTCCACAAACTCAATTTTGCGACTTTTCACTTTTAAAATAACATTAGTTTAACCGCACGTGTTGCGCACGTGTAATTTTTTATTATTTAAAATTAAAATTTAATAACATAACTACATTGATGAACATAATAAGATAACACAACTACTTGCAACAAATTAACAATAATGCAAAGAATTATGGTAAAGTAAAAGATGATAACTTGAAAAACAAGAGTTTTAAGTAAGTGAATTTTTAACAGAAAAAAGATAGATAATAAACTCTTGACTAAAAGAAGTGAAAATTATTTCAAGATAAAAAATGCCCAATAGAATATTAATTTTCTTAATCTCCATCATATGCATGACACAAAAACTCTTGCCATTTTTTGTGTTGAGTCTCTGAACCATTGGCAAACTCATAAGTAGCAAATTAGTCGACATAAAGTGTGATGTGATGGTTATTGGAGTCTTTCTATCCTTAATAAGATATCTCAAATTTTTCAACTTTAATATATAAGAAGAATTTTTTTTCTTGATATGTACTATTAATTAGAAAAAAGAAGACCTTGCTATGCATGTAGTCATAATAAAAAACAGTAACATTTTAAGGTTTCTATAGGACAAACTACCAAATGAAAATCAATATCATGATTCGCCTCTCACTTTTTTCTTTAACAACAACAACAAACCCAGTGTATTCCCACCTAGTGGGGTCTGGGGGGTAAGATGTACGCAGTTCATACCTCTACCTCTGATGAAGTAGAAAGGTTATTTCCGATAGACCCCAGGCTCAAGGCACGAGATACCACACAAACACATAGTGCAGCACAGAAGCAGATTACATAATATAAATACGGCACCCATAAGTAATATAAAGCAGAGGAAAGCAGGGGAAAGCACACAGATTCGTAATACAACATGGAATACGGAACACGGAATCATGACAAGAATAAAACCCCCACCAAGTAATTCCCTACACTAGCGACCCGAACTGGCCCTAATCCTCTGCTGTAATTCGCGTCTTCCAGACCTTCCTATCTAGGGTCATGTCCTCGGTGAGCTGTAACTGTTCCATGTCCCGCCTAACCACCTTACCCCAGTACTTCTTCGGCCTACCCCTACTCCGCCTAAAACCATCCAACGCTAGCCTCTCACACCTACGGACCGGGGCATCCATGCCCCTCCTCTTCATGTGTCCGAACCATCTCAATAGTGCTTCCCGCATCTTGCACTCCACTGAAGTCACACCAACCTTCTCCCGGATAGTCTCATTCCGAACTCTATCCCTTCTAGTCAGTCCACACATCCAGCGCAACATCCGCATTTCTGCCACCTTCATTTTTTGGATGTGGAAGTTCTTAACTGGCCAACACTCCGCTCCATACAACAAGGCCGGACGGACTACCACCCTGTAGAATTTGCCTTTAAGCTTGGGCGGCACCTTCTTATCACACAGCACCCCCGACGCGAGTTTCCACTTCATCCATCCCGCCCCAATACGGTGCGAGACATCCTCGTCAATCTCACCGTTACTCTGGATCACGGACCCAAGATACTTGAACTTGTCCCTCTTACATACCTCCTGAGCTTCCAGCTTCACTACTACCTCATTCTCCCGCCTCACGTCATTAAACTTGCATTCCACATACTCTGTCTTGCTTCTGCTCACCCTGAACCCTTTAGACTCAAGAGTTCGCCTCCACACTTCCACTTTTTTCTTTAACAGCACACTTAAAAATACTTGTGCAAAATTTATGTTGAAGTACATGTAGAATTGTACAGATGTTTTGTCAAAAGTTACGAAAGTAAAACACCAAACCAATCAATCACAAACCAACGTGAACATAAAGTTTTTCGAATATCAAGTTTTATCAACTTCAATTTTTTCCTACCAAAAACAAAACTTCAAATTTTTAAATACTAAATATTATGATTTCTTGTATAGTTCAAATAATGTTACCTTCTTACCATATATTTTAGGACTTCTTAATAATTCATTTTCTAATACAAAAAAAGAAAACCTACCAACACCAATTTACCATAGATTTTACTTTTGCCATATATTTTAGGACTATTTAATCTTTTAATAACTAATCAATAATTGAAAAAAATAAGTAAAAAGACAATTTTATCTATTGCGAAGTCTTTTAATGAATGGTAAAAAGTTGAAATCATATTTTTAAGGTACTTCACACTTTTACTATAGTACTAGTTTAACCGCAAGTGTCTAACACCTGCAATCTTTGATTTAAAATTAGATGATTTTGTCTATTGCGAAGATTTTTAATAAAGTGCAAAAAATTCAAATCACTTCTCAAAGATCCTTCACACTTTAATATAATAATGTAAACATAACATATATTTTATTATAAGTATATATATTTTATCATCAAAAGTTTCAAGTGGTTAATGGATCATTACTTTTGCATTGATCATGCAGTACCTCCTTTCCTTGCTACTAGTGGCTAAGAGAGATACAACGATTTGAACCATAATTGTAGTAAGATTATTATTTTTATATTAATTTTTTTTCTTACTTTAAAGTTAAATATTTAGAAAATCTTTGATTACTTGCTTAAAACCTTTACAAATTTAGTACATCTTATATTTTTCTTATTCTAATGCTTTTATATTTATTTCTAGATTTTTTAAATCTTCTTAAAATCAATTTTAGTTGATTTAAATTTCTTAAATAAATGAAAAAGTTATTAGTTGTTATTAATTTTGATGACTTTTAATAAAAAAATATTCTACTATAAATATTTAATTAATTTTCAACTCTTTAATATTAGAAAAATGGTGAAAAAAATAATTTTGTGTAAAATAGAATTTCAAACAATATTTCTAAGATCATTCACACTTTTAATATAGTATAGATATAAATAGATAGATAAATATATATAGATATAGATAAATTAGTCAAAAAATAGTAATTTCTAAAATTATAACTGGAATAATTTAATGACTAACCAAAAAGGAAAAAAAAAAACCTTTACAACCTTGTTTAGTCCTCCCTAATGGTGTTTCCAATGCTTTATCCGGCCATCCCACTAAAATCTCCAAAATCCTATCGACTGACATGTCGTCAATCCTCCTACCTTCTCTTCATCCTTCACCATGAAAATAAAGCTCTAATAATAAACTCAGCAAAATGAACTGAACTGAACCTCTTGCATTTCCACCCCACCACCACCAAAATGGCTACTTCTTTATCCCACTCTCCACAGCTATTAACTTCATCCTATAAAAAGCAGCCTCACCCATCTTTCTCATTCCCCAGGATTCACTCTTTGTTGAACCAAAACACAAAAATTAATTTAAAGACTCAATCTTTTTCGCCATACCCTGCATATAGTGGGCGTCTTGGTGCACCGGGCTGCCCTTTAAACCATGTGGGTCGTGTTCAAAGTGTATCAAGATCGTGTTCTGACAGTTTTCTTGAAGTAACTGAAGAGGAAGAAGGGGTTTTATTGATTACTACTGAGGAAAAGCCATTGAAATTCCTGTTTTGGGTGTTATTATGGGCTTCTGTATCTGTTGGTTTGTTTGCACTTTCTAGTGATGCTAAAGCAGCTGCTGCTGCTGATTCTATTAGGGCTTCGGGTTTTGGTGTGAAAGTTGCTAATTCTTTGAGGGGTTTGGGTTGGCCTGATGAAGCTGTTGTGTTTGCTTTGGCTACACTTCCTGTTATTGAGCTTCGTGGGGCTATTCCTGTTGGTTATTGGTTGCAACTTAAGCCTGTTGTATTGACAGTGTTCTCTATTCTTGGGTAAGTTCCAGTTTCACAATTCAGTAATTTGGATGAAAGATTGTGCATTTGCTACATTGTCCTGGTTTTAAGTCCTTGAATTGAATGTCTGTTTTGAGCCAAAGGTAGGGGTAAGGTCTGCTTACAATCTAACCTCCACAGATCATCTTGTGGGAGTACATGTGTGTGTTGTTGTTGAATTGAATGTTTGTTTGACGGGTCTATAAGAAATAGTCTCTCTACCTTCGGGGTAGGAGCTGGCGACCGAAATATGTTGTCTTTAAAAAAGATGACACAACTATGCTATGGATATAAAAATGTACATATAGTGCATTATATCCTTTTAACCTGAACCTGAATCCTCAGATCTTTATCTTCTCTCCACCATCGAGTCCCCCCCCCCCCCCCCCCCCTTCCCCCCCCCCCCCCCCCCCAGCCCCCCCCCCCCCCCCACACACACACCTTCTCTCTAGAAAATTCAAATCCAATGGTCCCCCACCCCTAATAATCACACATTTTTTTCGAGAAAAAGACGTATTGGAGGTGCATTCAACGCGTAGGTGACTATTGTATTGTTCAATTTCGCTCAAAAGAAAATGCCAATTTAGTTATTTTTTATCTTTTTTTACATTTTGATAATGTCGATTTGAAATTAATTCAACATAATCCTAGTTGTGTCTCCTACTGAGATTTACTTTGAAAAAATTTCCTACCAATATTTCGATGTCTGTTAAAATTAGTTTTTTAAATATGGAATGCCTATAACTTATTAGGCACTGTGGAAGAGGTGTATAGACCATTTGGGTAACATAAATTATCACTAATATACTATATGTAACTTGATTTGTTCAATGAGAATGCCAACAATTTCACTTATATAGATAAATGAGAAAAAACATCAGATATATCTTGGTAAAGAATATTTTCAAGTTTCAACTGCTAACATAAAACAATTGTCTTTTGGTTTTATATATGGTGAAGCTGGTGAAGGCTAGAAAATATATATCCGTATTGATTGTTAGTTGATATAATACTACAATAGTACACTTTAGCATATGACTTTTGCAGTAACCAAATTCAGGAAAATGTTTAGCCACCACTTCATGCTAAGGAAATGTAAAGGCATGAAATGTGCCAACTGATGGTTAAGTAGGATATTTGATCATGGATGTTTAGAGACTTTGCGATGAAAAGTCTTGATCAACTGAAAAATGAAAGACCGACGTTTAGTCTCTAAAATGTAACGTAAATTATTAGACGAATAACATAAATTAAGTGATCAAGACAAAATGGTCATTTTTTATTTTGTAGGGACATTCGTAATCCAACTTTCAACTATGGAACTTTTCACTTTTAGCATAATATGGTATCATGTTGTTTTGCATGTTGGATAAATTTTTGGGTTTTCTGAAGCTTGTTGTTAACGAATAATAGAAGTTGTTTGTCTTATAAAAAATCTTAATGAAACCTTCTAAATAGAAAAGATATTTATTTTGGAATGAAATAGTTTCAAATAGCAAAATAGAGATATTTAATATTCTCATTGTCACCCATCTAGTTTGGGGTTAAGTCTTAGTAGCATATTTATTTTCTATCCACACGCATCTTAAAAGTATGAATCAAACATTGAGGAACAACCAGTGGTGATGAAATAATTGTACAGTATAAAGACATGTTTTACGACCTTCGTCCTAATGAACTTTGGTGTATAGGTCTATATTATACAACAGATCTTGCATCTTGGGCCCTTTAATGGGTCATTACTTACATTACAGGCGATACACAGGTCGCAACGTTTGTGGACTGGGGATCTTGATAGTAATGACATGGTGTTTCCAAAAATAGTCGAAGTGGCATGGACGATTTTTGGTAGACCCCCCCCTCCCCCATGAGTTCATCATGAGTATATATCTAGTGCGGGGTTATGGGACGTTGTCAGGGTGGGTAGGATACATCTTGACCATAAGCTCATCACAACATTGATTGAGAGGTGGAGGCCAGAGACTTTCACTTTCCACCTACCCTTTGGAGAGGTCATTTGGAGAGGTCATTTTGACCCTGCAGGATATCCAGAATTTGTTTGAACTACGTGGTGAGTGACATGTTGTGGTATATTGATATTTAGTGCATCGTAATTCGGATTGAGCTAGGTTACTAGAAGATCACACTGACTTCACTCCAGTATCGTATCGGGAAATTTTTCGGGTACTAGCGATCTTAACATAGGTGTATTAGTCGAGTATATTCAGCAACAACTAAATTTAACATTCCATTATAGATGACACTCCTGATGACATGGTTCGGATGATCGCTCGACTATACATGTTGATTCTAGGAGCAATCCTATTCCCTAACATAGTTGGGCACCTCTTGAGTCTGTGGTTCTTGTACTTTCTTATTGATCTCAATCAGACATGGACCTACAGCTGGGGCAGCACTATTCTAACCAATCTTTACTGGTCTTAGATACCCAACCAAGAGATAGTAAAGGCCACCACTTCATACCTAGTTGTGGTAATGAAATAATTATATAGTATAAAGACATGTTTTACGACCTTCGTCCTAATGAAATTTCCACCACTTCACACTTTCCACCTATCTTTATTGGTCTTTTTGTCGGGTATTTAAGACCAATAAAGATAGGCTAGAATAGCGTTACCCCATCTGTAGGTCCCTTCCTGGTCGAGATCAATAAGAAAGTACAAGAACTACAGACTCAAGAGATGCCCAAATGTGTTCGAAAATAAGATCGCTCCTAAAATCAACAACATGTACAGTCGAGCGATCCTCCAAACCCTATCATCTGTAATGGGATGTTGATCTAGTTGTTGCTGAATATACTCGACTAATACACCTATCTTAAGACGGCTAGTATCCAAAAAATTCCTCGGTGCTGGAGTAAAGCTAGTGTGATCTTCTAGCAACCTAGTCCAATCCAAATTACGGTGCGGTAGATCTCGATATACCACGGCATGGCCCTTAACACGTAGTCCAAACAAAATTTGGATATCTTGCAGGGTCAAAGTGACATTTTCCAAGGGTAGGTGGAAAGTGTGCGGCTCTGGCCTCCACCTCTCGATCATGGTCGTGACGAGCTTATGGTCACATTGTATCCTACCCACCCTGACAACGTCCCATAACCCCTCACTAGATACATACTCTATGATGCGCTCATGGGGAGGGGGGTTTATCAAGAATCGTCCATGCTGCATCGACTATTTTCTGAAACACAATGTCATTACTATCAAGATCCCCAGTCCACAAACGTTGCGACTTGTGAGTCGCCTGTAATGTAAGTAATGACTTATTAAAGGGCCCAGGATGCAAGGTATGTTGCATAATATAGAACTATACACCAAATTTCATTAGGATAAAGGTCGTAAAACATGTCATTATACTATATAATTATTTCATTACCACTGGTTGTTTCTCAATGTTTGATTCATATTTTTTAGGTGCATATGGATAGACAAGAAAATATGCTACTAAGATCTAATCCAAACTAGATGGTTGACAATGAGAATCTTAAATATTTCTATTTTGCTCACTTGAAATTATTTCATTCCAAAATAAATATCTTTTCTGTTTAGAAGGTTTCATTAAGATTTTTGTATAAGTTAACTTATTTTATTATTAGTTAACAATAAGCTTCAGAAATCCCAAAAATCTATCCAACGTGATATCATATTATACTAAAAGTGGGAAGTTCCATAGTTGAAAGTTGAATTACAAATATGTCCTTACAAAATCAAAATGACCATTTTGTCTTGATCACTTAAGTAATGTTATTCATCTAATAACTTACAGTACATTTTAGAGACTAAACGTCAATCTTTCATTTTTTAGTTGATCAAAACTTTTCAGGAGAAACTCCCTAAACATCCATGATCAAATATCCTAATTATACCATCAATGCATATTTCATGTTTTTACATTTTCTTAGTATGAACTGATGGCTAAACATTTTCCTGAATTTGGTTACAGCAAAAGTCAATACTCTAAAATGTACTATTGTAGTATTATATCAACCAACAATCTATACGGATATATATTTTCCGGCCTTCATCATATAAAAAGACAATTGTGTTATGTTAGCTGTTGAAAACAAGATATATCCGGTGTTCTTTTCTTATTTATCTCTGCAAGAAATCAAGTCACAAATAGTATATTTAACCAATGGCCCGATACACCTCTGCCACAATGACTAATAAGTTATAGGTCTTCCATATTTAAAAAAACTAATTTTAACAAAACATCAAAATATTGGTAGGGAATTTGTTCAAATGCATATAGGAAAGCAATGAGCCAATTAATTAATTGCCTATCAGTTCCATAAAAGAACAGCTAAAATTTTTCATATTTGAACTGTCATTTGACACTGAATTGGAAACACCTGTCAGTTCCATACAAGAAAATCTTTGCTTATAAAATGCAATATGTGAATATTGTTGTGTCATTTTTCTTTAAAGTGTGTTCTTAATCACCGATATTGGGAACTCTAGACTAGATAGGGAAAACTTTATATCCTCTTCCACAAAGGAGAAAAAAAAAGTAGGAGGAGATAAGATCAAGAAGTGCGTAGGAAGTGAACACACCATGCTTTTGTGGTTAATTACTAACACCTTCCAAGGAAAGGTTACCTCTTTCAAGAAACTTTGATCCTATCATCGTTACGGAAGTCATGAAGTAGCATCGGTCATGTATGCTTGCTTTAGCAGTCAATAGAAACAAAAGGCAAAAGCTGCACATACGAAAATCAAACTGGTGGTGCGAATTTATTAAGCCTAACGACGTTTATTCACTCTGTACGAATGACAGCTAAAACATGCTGCATTTTCTTCTTTTTACTTTAACTAAGGTAGTTAAGAACACTTTGCAAGGAAAACAAGTAGAAGTCTGCCTTGACCTTCTAACATCCTTCAAAGGATTGATCAACCAGAAGCCTTATAAAATAGCAAATTCAGAACACACAAGCCTTGTAAAGCAAAACATTTTAGTTGCACACTAAATAATATTCAAATGTAATGTCATAGGAAAAGATTTTTTGTATCATATATTGCATATTAAATGGTTTGATAGGTGGAAAATTTATATATAAATGGTAATGTCAGGCTCCACTGTGTGGGACTACACTAGGTATGTTGTTAGATAAGTTGTCTTTTGACTTTGGGTTAAAGCAAATTACTATTGGAAAATAGGTCGTGCTTGTCATCTTCCTCTAATTCTGCTTGGCTGAATTGTCTTCAAATACAAAATGGAGCAAATATTGGCCTTCTAGTCAAACTTAAGAGTTACATTCTCCACTTATTTCACAACTTAGTATACTGTAAAGTAATTTGTTGTGTCAATTAGATCTTAAGGCGCGCTTCTCGAATAAATCCTTGTTTTTGTAGGTCCATGGGAGCATACACCATCGAGTTTCCTGGTCATATCCCTCTTTGGAAGATGAATAGAGGAGCTTGTTTGGGAACCATGTTTCTTTTAGCACAATATTCTTGGCAAAATATTTTTTTCAACAAATATGTCTAGTTCTTATCATGACACCAACAAAATAAATCTTCGTAGGGGACACAACTAGGATTATGTTGAATTAATTTCAAATGGACATGCTACATTGAAAGAGGAGATTATCAAAATGTACTAAAAGATACTTAAATTGACGTTTTTCAGAGCGAAATTGAACAATACAATTGTCACCTGCGCGTTGAATGCACCTCCAACATGTTTTTTTCCTTGAAAAACATGTGATTATTTGGGGAGGGGTAGGGGAGACCATTGGATTTGGAATTTTTAGAGAGACTTTTTTTTTTTTTTTGGGGGGGGGGGGGGGGGGGGGGTGGGGGGGGGGGGGGGAGGAGGAGAAGATGAAGATCTGCAGATTTGAGGTTAGGTTCAAAGGGTATAGTGCACTTTATATAGTACATTTATTTTGTACACTATATATATTTTTTCATATAGTGCAACAACAACAAACCTAGCATATTCCCACAAAGTGGGGTCTGGGGAGGGTAGGGTGTACTCAGTCCATGCCACTACCTCTAAAGAGGTAGATTTTTTCATACAGTGCACTATATGAAAAAAATTTTGATAGTTCACCATATGGAAAGAAATGGATAGTGCACTTATCCACTTTTCTACAACTTTAAAGTCGTTAGCGTTGTGTCATTACAAAAAATGGATGTAGTGCACTAAGCTTATTTTGGTCACTTTTTATATTCATGGTATTGTTGTGTCGTTCTTTTAAAGTGGCGGCATATTTCGGTCGCCAGCTCTCGAGGTAGTGATACGGTTATAATCTACCCTACTTTATGGAAGTACATTGGGTATGTTGTTGAATTGAATGTTTGTTTTGAGCCGAGGTTCTATTTGAAATAGCCTCTCTACCTTGGTGGTAGAGATAAGGTTATAACCTGCTCTTCCCAGATCCGGATCTTTATGGAAGTACATTGGTATGTTGTTGTTGTTGAATTGAATGTTTGTTTTGAGCCAAGGTTCTATTTGAAATAGTCTCTCTACCTTTGAGGTAGAGGTAAGGAGCGTGGACTATACCTTCCACAAACACCACTTTGAAGGGAGTACACTGGGAGTGTTGTTGTTGTAGAATTGAATGTCTGTTTCGAGTTAAGGGTCTATCGGAAATATTTCGTTAGTTTTGAGATAGACGTAAGGTCTGCGTACGCTCTATCCTTCCCAGGCCCCACTTTGTGAGAGTGTACACTTGGTACATAGTAGTTGTTGAATTGAATGTCTGTTTCGAGCGGAGGGTCCATTGGAAACGACGTCTCTACTTCTGAGGTAGAGTTAAGGTATGTGTACACTCTACTCTATCCTCCCTAGATCCCACTTCCTGGGACTACACTAGGTATTTTTTGTTCTTGTTGAATTGAATGTCATCCTTAAAAGTAATTTTGCTCTCTGTACTGCAGTTTTACTAATGTTGCTTGCAATTGTGCTGCAACTTGAATGTTAGCTACTGGTAAACAAGCATCCAGTTGTTAATACTGGTAGTTGGAGTATCAATTACTGTGAAAATGATGTCTATATATGATCGTTTTTCAGTATTTTAGACTGCAGAAGCTATAGGGTCTGTGTTACTTCTTATTTGCGAGTGAATGGTAGTGTTTCGACAAGTAGCTAATTCATGAAAAAGGATGTAACTTCCGGATCTTTCAGAATTGTTAGTCAACTGTTTTCGATTGGGGCAGTTGACAATTGAAACCGATTTTGACTATTTTCAGTTGATAATCAAGCTGATGCTGCATTTGTGGGAGCATAATTTTTGAAAGTGATGTCTGAGAATTATGAAAATAAAAGATCACTAATGACTTAATAAATACAACACGAATCTATTTATATTGTGAGATACAGTTCAAATCTTTTACTTGACCTATGCCTAGAACTAATGCGTGCAATACAACATGCAATGCATATCTAACAAAGTATAAGTAACTATCAAACAATCTCAATAGCGATTTATTTAGGTTAATTAGACTTTGGAAGCTATAGTGACCATGTTAATTTTACATGAGTTGAAAAGGTAGCTTTTGGATTGCGGCTCATTTTCTGTTTGCTAACAATCAAGAACCGGTGCTTCATCTGCAGGAACATGGTTCCTGTCCCCTTCATTGTGCTCTACTTAAAGAAATTAGCAATCTTCCTTGCTGGAACGAACAAGTCAGCATCAAAGCTTTTGGATATGTTGTTCGAGAGGGCCAAAGACAAGGCAGGTCCAGTGAAAGAATTTCAATGGCTTGGTTTAATGCTCTTCGTGGCAGTTCCATTCCCCGGAACCGGAGCTTGGACAGGTGCTATCATAGCTTCTGTGCTAGATATGCCTTTCTGGTCTGCTGTTTCAGCAAACTTTGTTGGCGTTGTCTTTGCTGGCCTACTAGTGAACTTGCTGGTGAATCTTGGACTGAAATATGCCATTATAACCGGCATAATACTTTTTGTTATTTCAACATTCATGTGGAGTATCCTTCGAAGTCTTAAAAGTTCTCTGAGCTCATCAAGCTGATATCAAATCCTGTAGAAGTTTTGAGGTGATCAGTATTAACGCATTATGGATAATACAGAAACGGAGAATAGAAAGAGAAGTCCTTTTTCTTTCTCAAATTCATCAGTATTACAATTTTTTCTTCGCGTATTGCTATTATTTGTATTGGGATCCATCACATCGTCTCTTCAATCTAGAATGCATCAACCAGGTGAATTCACTTGTCTCGCACAATTCTTCTAGTTATGCCTTTTCGCCTTTACTTTCTGTATTCTTATATGCAATGATAGTGATGGAGTACTTCGGATCAACAAAATTCTAAAACTATGTAACCAACTGGTACTTCATTGGTTTTCCTTGCCACTGGTATGGTTTAGTTGGATCATTTTAGAAGATCTTCCGCCTTCCAAGAGAGACAAAATTTATAAGTATGCATTATGTGGGATTGCAAAATTATTGAACAAGCATAGAGTTTGTTTTGAGGATTATCCAGATCATAAAATTTTACATCACAGCATACTGATGAAATAATGACATCTATTTAAAACATATATGCCATGGTTTCTTACTTTGATAGGGTACAAATATTTTGGCCGGTTTCATGTAGCTTCACAAAGATTTTTTAGAGTAAAATCTCCTTGTGTTGCAGGACCCATAGTAACAGCTATGAATGTGCTCAATTCTTTGTTCGACACTGCGCCACCATTTTCTCTTTTCCAGAGTCATACCTGGATGCGCATGTAAACAAAATTTGGGAAAGATGAAACGTCTTAAGTATATGGTATGCACACATGTACGCAGATATTTGTGTATTCATGGATATACGCCTCCTACCGTTATCACCATTCTCAACCTACTACACTCATCCTCCTCAAACACCACCGCAGTTTATGTACATAGATAGACACCTCCTGGCATTCTCAACTCAGTAAACCGTCATCCTCCATTCAAACACCACCATAGTTCCATCATCCCACGGCAATTTATAGCACCCATACACACTTCAAGAAGTTATTTTACTCACCACCACCATTTGAATCCAAAGAAAAAAGGTTTAGGATCTGAAACGGAGGAGAGCTGTGCTAATGTGCTTGGTTACCCTTGTACTTGTGTTCATGGTTTGACTAAAAAGGCAACCAAACCGATTAAACAAACCAACATTTGGTTTGGTTTGGTTTGGTTTGGTTTGATTTTAAATTTTAAAAGCGGATGATATTTGGTTCGGTGTTAATTTTATTAAAAAATAATTGAATAAGTAATCAAACTGAATCGATAAATTATACACTTACATAAGTTTTATAATTATTTGAATATATGATATTAGCTTTTCATAAATAACTACGAATATTTTATGTCTTTTGATCATTAATTTGATCTTACTCTACTTTCACATGTATTACAACACTGTTATAGTTCCATTTTTAAAAATATTCCGAAATCCAACATTCTTTTATCTAATGGGGTGTGCTATATTGTCGCTTTTTAATTTTCTTTGCCGAGACATCCATCTGCTCTTCAATGCCTTGCCCATTTGATTTTTGTAGAGTTAACCATTCTATTTAAAGTTGTATCTTAGTTTTGTGCAGTGACGGACCTGGGATTTAAGGAGTGTGGGTGTGTACTACAGAAAAAAATAAAAAATTACCTCAACATGCCAGTGCACCTAATCAACTTCTTGTTTAGTGGGTGCTTTTATATAATTTATACTTATTTTCGTATATTTTTATTGTAATTATACCTATTCCGTATCGAGTTTAGTGGGTGTCGGAGCATCCAAAAATGATGTGTAGGTCTACCCCTGATTTTGTGGATGTTAGACATGTGATGTGGAGTAACCTCTATATAGCTATGCAACTTATACATGTTAAAACATCGGAATAGTATTGAAAAATACTAGAAGAATTTTATATATTCATCTTAAGATAGTAAAGAAAATCGTTGATTATGAATGTTCATTTGAAATAATTATCTCATGTTATCGTAATTTTACCACTATCAATTTATCAGCTAGTTAAAAATCAAATCAAACTGAAAAATTTAAAAACCAATTAAAATGGTTTGGTTTTGATTTTAGTCAAAAATCAATTCAAACTGAACCATGAACATGCATGGCCCTGGTAACTCTTTTTAACTCAACCTGTCAAATAGGCTAAATCGTGCAAATAACTGTAATATGGTTATTTTTGTCAATGAACTGGCAAAAATCCAAATGACAAGGCGTGCCAAACATCCATTTTTTCATCTAAAAATTCCACATAAGCACAATTTAAGTATAATTTATTACATAAAATCTTAACTCTCAAAACATATTACAAAAAATTCACTTTTTCTTATTCTCTCTCTAAAAAGATATATACCTAGCTTTACCAAAATTGACTCATATTTTTTCTTCTTGGAAGAAGCCTACAATTAAGGGGCGGTTACCATTTTTAAATTTGACTCCAATTCTGCTACTCTCTGGCATTCAATTTTAACTAAAACTCCTTTTAACATTCTGAAATTTTAAGATCTGAGGTTAGTAAAAAGAATTTTTTTTGTTTTAATCGAAAATTGAAGATTCCGAATGAACAAGTTGTTGTATGTATGATTTTTTCATAGTAATGGAGCAAGTTTTTGGTTTTCTACTTTCACAAATTATATAATCGATTTCTAGATTATACTTTTTTATTTTCAAATTTGGTTTTCAAATTTGACTATTTCCATGTTATAAATTAACTATATATTAGTTAGTAAATGGATGATTCTCCTTCTTTTAGTTTAGGACTAACTCAGTTAGAGCCTAATGAACCAACAAATCGGGTTGTTGGGTTCGTTCCCGGTGAATTTGATTACGAGAAACCTAATTTTAGTGAATACAGATCAAAACATCGTAACGACCCCATTAAGATGAAAAACCTCAAGAAAGTTGCTGATGGAAGGTCGAAAAAACAAATTGGATAATTGTAAAGAAAAGCAAAAAAAGATGATACTACACGGTCATGTCTACCAAAGATTTTTTTGTTTTTTCGATTTTGAATTTCATTGTTAATTTGTACTAGGTATTTATGTTATTTTCGATAATGTGAGGTTTTCAAACTTTTAATTACTTGGAGTTAGTTGTTAGTTCTGCTGTAGATTTTGAGATTTTTCTTCAATTTGATCTATCTTTTAGAAGATTTCTTTGTATATACATAACACTTATTTGTATATGATAGGCATATACATACATGCTATTTTTTTAATTTGAAATATAGTTATATCTATAGCTCATATACATATGTGATGCCTATATGTTTATATATTAGTATCTATGTATGTGTTAACAATATACATTACTGATTATATGTTGTTGAGCATATACATAAATGGATTTTGGATTATGTTTTTTTTTATGCGTGTTTGAGGCAATGCACATTACATATGTATATGTTAGACATATACATAAGTTTTGATATGTTATTTGATGTGCAATGAAATGCCCAGTTTTGTTCTATGTTGTTATGAACATAGATTACTGTTTATATGTTATTGAACATATACATGAATGGGTTTGGATTATGTATTGTTATGTGTATTTGAGGCAATGTAAATTCCATATGTATATGTTAGATGTATACATAAGTTTCGATATGTTATTTGATTTGTAATGAAATACCCGATTTAATATACATCATATTATTGTGTATGTGTTAATAATATACAAAACATTACGCAATAAGAATGTAACAGTTTGTAAGTAATCTTTTAATTTTTTTATCAAGTATTACTAACGATGTGTTATATTAATTAACGTTGTTCTTTGTATGCATGTCAGGGACTGTGGAGTGTTTGTTGTTGGGTATGCAAAATACCTAAGTGAAGGAATGGATGTATCTTCAGTGGATTTTGAAGCAGAGTATCATTGTATGCGCTACGCAACACTCCTTCGGAATTACGGTCTTTAGAAAGCGAAGAAAGGTTATGTCAGTGACAATGATGACCCTCCAAGACTAAGAACAAAACAATATCTCCCTACCCGATGAAATTGAAATAGTTAGCATTGAGTAGTATTTATGATCATTATGATGAAGACTTTATATTTCAATGAATTTTTTCCTAAAATTTGAAACTAATATTAGTTGTTTGTTATGAAACACATTAGACATATATTTTTTTATTATAGTTTAATCTGTTTTCTGCATTATATTGTGTATTGTGCACATTTGTATTATCGTACATGTTTATATATACATAAAATAGACGATTACATATACATAGATTTTTTTAAGGAACGTTAACTATTTCTTGTTTACCGTAATTAATGTATGCTTATCAACACATAAGTACATACGTTAATGAATAACAAATTCATATAGAATACACATCAACGACCACAAATTCAACCACAAATCTTATATTAATAAGCTACTAGTACAATATACATAAGTATTACAAGCTGATGTAGTCTAACAATAAGTATGTTCATAACAAATTTTTTAAATTGGACAAATGCATAACAGTTAGTATATAAATTTATTTTGAAGATAATACATACATATTAGTGTTTTATAGGATGTATATATATTCAGATACATAAAATAATGAACACGTTTATTCACTTGGAGATGGTTAATTAGACTAACTTTTTTGTTCTTAATAATATGTAATATTTTTACCTTCGGATACACTGCTTATAATTTTGTATGCGTGTATAAATTTACATATACATAAAAATTACTTTCATCGTTAATTAGCAACAATACAAACTGAACATATGTATATATCTACATATATATAAAATTTATGAATAAATATACATATATATTATATATTATAAGGAAGGTTAACTACTAATTTTTGTCAGAATTAATGTATGCTAATGAATACATGGTAACATACGTGAATGAATGACAAATTCATATAGAATACACATTAGAAATCATAAATTTAATCACAAATCATATATACATAACTAAATATTATAATATACATAAGTTTTACAAGCAATTATTTTGTGAGTTCAATTGTATGTGAACTTTCGGTAATGAACATGTATTTTCATAACAAAATTTCGTAGTTGGACAAATGCATAACAAATATGTATATAAATACCAGTTTCAATAGCAAATTATGTAGACGATACTATACTTTGGTTATACATTGAATACACTTATTAACGTAGTAGTATGTCCTAAATTCTTTCACATGCTTTGTCATCAAGACGGCAATAGTGTGAGGACAAGGAATCTCATCTATTTGGAACCTCCCATAGTTGAACGATCCACTTTCGGGGTTGACGATATATCTTCTTCCAGAATCATAAACTGAGTAGATATAGGTTGAGGAAGCCTTGACCTGAATACAAAAAGATTCAGTTTTTTTGAAACTAGATGCTTCCAACGTCTATTTACAATCCTCATTGTAATATCGGAGGACATAGCTGAAATAGACAACCATAATATGATTAGTAGTAATAACAATTTATATTTTTTTTAATTTTGGATGTTACAAATCAATTATACAGAGAAAAAAAATTCATATACAACATAAGATATAAAATATACACTACAACTCAATAAAGTATATATGTTTCTGCTTGTTAGTCAATTTGTAAATACAAACAACAAAATATCAAAATGTTGTTCTACACATATACAACACAGTAAATATATATGTGAATAATAGACGATATTTCTATGTATATAACATAAACTTGTTTCCCTGTAATTTACAAATTTAGGACATCAATTAATCCAATTCAAAAAAAAAAAAAATTTCATGTGCTCAACATGAAAATAATCTCCACAAAATAAAATTTAACATGATACTAATATTCACGCAAATTTAAGTAAATAAATTTCGTAACAGAACTAAAAAAATACCTCTTTTTTCCTAAAAAAAATATTTTTGTTAAAAACAATACCTTTTTTTGTCTGAAAAAATTGATGAAATCAACCTCAAAAAAATTAGCGATTCTGCGATAACAATTCATTCACTTTTGTACTTCTGTTTTCGTTCTTCATTCACCAGAGTGCCTCAATAGAATTACAATATTCATCTTCTTGATTTAAAATAATATAATTTTTTTCAAATAAAATAAAAATCAGTGATCAGAAAGTTTTTGATTTATGTTTTTTCGGTTGATTTGATTTTTATGTATTTGTTATTTTCAAAATTTGAATTACAATAATTGTTACATAGTTTAAGGGATTCAACAATCCACTTTTTAATGTTTTTGCGTTAATTGCAAACTTAATAGATGGGGAAGCCGTTAATTTTCTTTTTAAAAGCTGTTTGAAGATTCTCATATACAAAGTAAGTAATGTATATGTGGGTCACATTATGTATATGAATCGGGAGAGAAAGTAAAGTAATTAAGGAAATGGGAGAGAGATTAAGGAAGTGGGAGAGAGTGTAAATACTTCTAATAAGGTAACGATATATGTTATTTACACTTTTTTCATTGATATGTATCACAATAAAACCTTAACGATTTGTCAATTAGGCCCAATAGTGTTTTACGAAATTTTTTTTATAGAAACTAGCATCCTTAAGACCTTAATTACAATAAATAATAATACTTTCTCAAAATTATAAGATATAGCAAAAGTAGCAATATTTTAACTCTTTTATTGAAAAGCGCATTTGTTTCACCCAATTTTTTTACTTTTCCTATTTTCACGCTACTTTCATTTCAATTCCCTCCAATATAACGTATTTTCTAGCCTTTTTTTTCTTTCAAATTTCATATTTTTCTCTCAAAATTGTGATAACATAGTTTCACATCAAAAGGTAAGTTGATTTTACAGTTCTTGCAAGTTATATTTTTCATATTATTCATACATTCAAGTTTTTTCTGCTTTTTTCTTCAAATTTCTTTTGTGTTTTTTGTTTTTTTGGGTTTTTTTTGTGTGTTAAAATTTCTGGAGTTCTGATATAATGGCAGAACATGCACAAGGTAGTAGTTTAATTAGAAGTATTCCACCGGTGAATTTTATTTTCGATGAATCACCCTCTTTCAATCTTGGTTTAACACAAGATAGAGACATTAACTTGATTTCTACTAATCTTCAGTCGAAGAGAGGTGTTAACATAGAAGAGGTGAGATCGAAGCAGCGTAACAATTCGGAGAAGATTGTGAAAATTATGAAAATAAAAGCATTGAAAAAATCATCATCTCCAAAACCCGCAAAAATTTAAAAAATGGTGAAAAAGAGAAAGTCAGTCAAAAAAAGAGAATCTAGTAAAATTTCAGGTTTTGCTTCATTTGATTATGAATCTGAAGAAGAGAAAGTGGAGGAGGTAATTTTTTATGTATTTGTATTTTTATTGTTTTTGAACTGTATGTTCATATATGTATTTTATATATACATTTGATAAATTATCTACTTATGTGAGAGTTACTGTTAAGATAGGAAATTGTAGTTGATAAAGTGAAGATATGTATTTGTTACTTTTAAGATATGTATTGTAATACCCCATTGTTTCCTAGCTTAAAATTCATTCCTAGAATGTTAAGAGTGTGCTTCAAAAATGAATAACCTTTATTTCATATGGAATTTTTCAGATTTGGACCTTCCATTGTGTAGGAAATTGAATAAACTTTCCATCGATATCAAATTCGCACAAATCCGACACTCGGTGAAGAAGTTAGAGCATTTTTAGTAATGCAGTGTCCCACCTGGGCACTCACCGCGTCGCGGTGGATGACAAAATGGCAATCGTCATATTCCAGTGGACTTCCGCAATTTTGGTGCATCTCGGAGAGGTCCAATTTCTCAATTATCAATTTTCAGTGGCGCAACGCGATGGCACCACGTCGCGCCAGAGTGTAAATTCGCACTCGTCCTTTTCCAGTAGCTTAACGCGATTTCACCGCGTCGCGGTGAAGGTGTAATTGCTGAACTGTTAATCCATAATTCGAATTCTTGTGTCATGACTTTAATCCTAAGTATGTGAAGTCCTTATTAGGTGAATAATGTTCATAGAAGTCACTTAGAGCCAAGTGGAGCTAAGAACATTAGATTCGTTCAAAATTTGGCATTCAATCCTAAAAGGGTTTATTTTAAACATGTATAAATTTTTATATGCGTAGAATTTTTCATCCCAAGATCCACCAAATTTTAGATAATTGAATTAGCTTTCCAACAATATCAATTTCGCAAAAATTCGATACCCGAGCGAAAAGTTATAGACATTTTAGTGTGAGGGAGTAAGCTGCCGCGATGGTAGCGTGTTGCGCTAAAGGGCAAAATCGAAATGCGGGTTATGAATTTATGCTTTAAATTAATGAGGGGCAATGAGGTATTTTACCACCTCAACCCAGGTCATAAAAACACGATCTAAGGCTTTAATTGGGGCATTATTTGCTCCCATTCTTCAATTTTTCCCTCAAGAACAACCCTACAACCCTAATTAATTTCCTCAGGAATCATCAATTCCATCTTCTTCTCTTCAACAAAAAAAATCAAGAATTTAGGATTTCTAATCCAAGAACTTCAAGAATGATATCAAGATCATCTCCAAAAGATTCAAAGTTCAAGTTTATACATTCAATTCATCAAATCCAAACTATTAAGATATGTGGGGATTGAACAAGGGTAATTCTTTCACCCTTGTGCCCAAAACTTTGTTTTAATTAAAAATTTACTGCAATCTATATGATTTTCTAGGAAATTCAAGTTAGGGTTTATACCCATTATCATTCTTTGCAAGATTATGAGATTTTTCATGTTTAGAAATTGAATTACAAGATTATGTTTATGTTTTCATGCATATTGCTGAAATTTCCAGATTTTAAGATGATTTAAGAATATTTATGTTATCAAGCATGAATTTTGAGATATTTTATCATGAGATTAATACATGGGTCATTAAGTCCTATTTAAAGATTGTTATTCAAAGAATTATTGTGCTATAAGCACCCCATGATTAGAATATTTTCAGATTATTGAGAAAGATTTGACGTTTTGGTCTCAGAATAGATTTGAAATCCACTTTACAGATTCAGATTACAAATTTACAGTTGGTTTTCATTATAAATCATTAGATTACTTTTAAAGTAAATTTTTCTTGAGATTTTGAGCATGAGATTGAGAGTAGTATTTAGCATTGAGATAGGTACGTTACTACGGTTTCATACCCCAGAACTATGTGCCAACGTATAATTTAGATTATTCCTACTTCTACGTAGATGACTGAGATTGTGAGCACTGAGATAAAAATTTTCTATTCCGATGGCAAGGGTAGAACAGCCCTAACCTTACGGGGGCTAGTCGTGGGATACCGTGGATGCTCATATGGTGTACATGTCGATTAAAAGAACCTCCCATAAGATGTCCCCTACTCTTAAAACAGCTTATTGATTTAAAGCCTTAAGATAAAGGATTTTCTCTACAGCTTTAAAGTTCTTGAATTTAAAATACGGCTTTTAGAAAAGAATAACAGAAAAACTTTTAGAAAACTAAGGGTAAAGGCTCACAACTTTATTTCAGATTATGCTTTACAGAAAGATTTTAGTTATAGGATTTTGGCTTTCATATTTAAGAGTGAGTCCTTTCTCCACTTAGACAGCATAATTTTAAGAGAGAATATAAATACAGCTTTTAGAACTAAATGTTATGACTCACTAGAATTATAAAGTATGATTTATTTCTTATTATTTCAGATAATCCAGCTTATGTGAGCCATATACATTTAGCATGCATGAATTTTTATAAGTTGTGATGATACTATTTTACTTATGCATTTCACCCCCAAATACTCAGTACATCCTCAAAGTACTGATCCACATATATGTCTGTGTGCTACATTGTCTCATAATGTAGGTACAAGTTTTAGTATGCACATTCAGACTCAGACAGTTGCAGAGTCCAGCCAGCGAGATAATGAATCCTCATATTTTGGGGACTTCAGTTAGATTTATTTATGTTTTTTACTTTCTTAATCGTATGTATTGATTAGTGATAGTTGGGGTCGCGTCCTAGCTATCTATAGTCAGTATAGTAGAGGCTTCACAGATGTCAGTTAGAGTAAATCATGTAATTTCAATCCCTCTTTTCAGACTATCAGAATGTAAAATGGTATCAATTTTGTATTTTTCACAAGTTTCATCATTATTATATTTCCGCATAGTGAACTCAGTTATTTATTTCATATTTGATCAGCTGCTTGTTAGAATTCTAGTTCATGGGTTAGCTTGGTATCACTTGTGATCTTAAGCACCGTTTGACGTCTCAGAATAGATTTTCGGGGTGTATTTTGTATTTTGAAATTATATGAAACGTATTTATTACCAGATAGATATGTATTTTGTATTTGTTAATGATAAGATTTGCATTTTATGTTTAGTTGTATTTGTTATTCATGAGATGATGAACATGATATGTATTTTGATGTATGATAACTTAAGTTTGAACCAGTGATGTATTCATAAAATACATATGCTAGATTTATGTACATATGTTGTAATGTAACTTTAAGATGCATTTTGTAAATACATATGTGGCATTGTTTAGACCTATAATTGTATTTTTTGTGGTTTGTAGGTGTTGTGTGATCAAATATACATGGCAAGAATATTGTCCAAATTTGCACCCCATATAAAATGTCATACGGTCAACGATATTGAAGATCGTATTAAGACAATGTTAACGAAGAATCGGTACAAGATTTTTTATAATAATAGTATATTCATTGTTTACATGAAAAAGAAGAATTGTGTGTTTCAAGCGTAATTAGGGAGATGTATTATGTCACTTTAGACCAAGGAAAGTTCTACAAGTGTCATAGTCATTCATGCAAATGGCACAAATCTTCATTTGAGTCCGAGAGAGTTTGTTGTGGTTACTGATTTGAATTGTGTTTCAAACATGGATGATTTTTCGTTTGATGAGGAGCTTTCAAACAGAAGTATTGAGCAACATTTTGATGGTGCCAGTTATATTTAGAAAAGAAAATTATTTACAGTTGTTTAGGACAAAATATGAGGGAAGAAAAATGATGAAGATGTTGTGAAGTTTGTGAATTTGTATTTTATTCACGCATTTTTATTATTGTCGGTTGATACCATAGTTATTCCACGCCTCCATTTCGATTTGGCTGAGAGTGCTCGATACAGGAATTATCCTTGAAGATATGTTGCATTTGAGGAATTAGCTAAAAGTTTGAATAAAAAGTTGAAAGTGAATGGAAAGTTTTAAATGCTCCATGGAATGCCCTCTGCCATTTAAGTTTGGTTGTACAAATGTTGTTTCAATATTCCTCATAATGTTACTTTCAAAGTGGACACTCAAATTTCACGTCTTTTAAATTGGAAGACAAATGCTCCTCGCCCACGATATGAAACACTTATGGAAAGTACGTTTAATGATGCAAATGAAAAGGTCAATTTTCTTTAAAACTATTTTTTTATGTTAATTATTTTGTAAATACGTGTTTTCATATATATTCATATATAAAATACAATTTGTCACTGCTTATGTATTTTTGTAAAGGTTAACTGATTTATAATGTCAGTTATTTATGTTCATAATGTCACTGTTTTTTGCATCTAAAATACTTTTAAGTATTATGTAATATAAATCTTATGTATTATAGGTTGTTTTTAAGAATATTGAGCCGATACGAAAGAAGATTTCATCCTTTCACTTTCCCAAGAAGATTGTACCTGAAAGTGGAAGTCATAAAAAAGATGTTGAGTCGGATGATGATTTTCAGGATCCCCCACTTCCACAAAAGCATTCATTCACAAAAAAATATCAGGGCAATTCATCAAATTCACCTGTCAAGAAGAAGTTGAAGCAACAACCTAAAGGTGTAGATAAACATACACCAAAAAGGACTCCTCTACCTCGTGCTGCGAAGATGCCTTCTGTGAAGACACTAATTTTCAAGTCAGTTCAATCAAAAGCTACATTAGTTCAAATAGGAAAGACATAAACCGGTCAGTAAGTAAGAATCTATTCTGATTCAGTCACCTGCTCCATTTTTTTCAGTTCTAAAGATGAAGATGTTGTTTCTAAGAAAGTATTTAAAAAATTTTGTGATGAGTTAGTTTGTGTTTAAGACTTGGGTATATTATTTTTTATTTCTGATTATTTTTGTTTTAAATTAGATTCCGCAAGAGTTGAATGTCATTCGTGACCTAGTAGCAACAAGGTGTGATCAGATAATGAATGCAATAAATGAGAACAAGGTACAACAATTCTCATGTAAAAGAATAATTATTAAATACATATGTTGTATATATATATATATATATATATATAAAACACAACAAATGTATATATATGTATTTATATTTGAATAAATACATATGTAGTATGTAGTATTTTTATACAGTGTAAATATGTATTTTTCAAATGTTAATATGTATAAATATATACACATGTAGTGTCAATCTTACTGTTAGTTTACTATTGATCTTGATATGTATTTATATTTTTTTAACGCGAAGAAACAAGATAAAGATAGAATCTAACAAGCCACAAATGGATGAAGCTGATAACAATACATCACCTCATCAATACACTCCAACGTTTGTGCGTGATTTTGATAAGAATTTTGAAGGCACATTGATAAATAAATTGTGTACATTCATATGCATTTTATTTTTTATATATATTTGAAATTTATATTTACATATAAAAATTATACACGTGGTCACTGTTTATATTTAAAAACAGGTTATTGAAGAGATCAAAGAAAATTGTAGTCCCAGTTTGTTGGAGATGTATAATGGGAACAATGATGTTGTTCTAGTAATTTGTTGAATTTTATTTTTGTGATATATATTTATATAGTTGAATATTATTATTTTCAATGTTTGATTGTTTATTTTATGGAAGGACAAAATTAATATCGCTGTGCATGAAGCTAAAGATGTATTTGATTCACCAGTATGTTGATTACATATATGTTGTATTTTCAGTTTTTGACAAATGTTGCAACTATTTAATTTTTTTCAACATGTTGTATAGAACACAAAATAGGTTGATCGAAGTATTGGTGAAGCACAAATCTTAAATTATCAATTCACATTTTCAGATGAGGTGCTTAGAAGCATTAATCTTGATTTCATACAATCCAATTTGGGAGTTCAAGATGAGACAAAGATATGCTGAATATGTGCATAGTCTGCGTTTATTTCTTTTTCCAATGTTGCAACTTCATAAAATTTTTGTACATTTTATATAGAAAACAGAAGGTGCTACAAAAAAGATTGTAAATACACCAGCAGATGATGTGGAGAAACAAAATTTGGATGAACAAAATAAGACTCAAGTACACATTCATGAAATAGTCTTTGAAGAAAGCAAGGCTGAACAAGATTTAACTGATTCTCAACTCACAATTTTTGATGAGTTGCTACCCATTCTTATTACGTATGTGAATCCTGAAAAAAATATAATTGTACATTCATCAACAAATAAATTAGAACAAACGCTTATGCATGTTTCAAAGATTACGCGACCATCTAGATTCAAGGAGTTATCATACATAATGAAATTTGACTCTGCAGATGGTTAGTAATTGTAAAACCCCGAGAATCCCAATCGATAGTAGAACAATGATTCAAGATTATAAAAAATAAATTTTAGTGATTTGTTAGTTTTATGATCAAGTTTGATGTGTATTAAGGCCTCAAATAAGTCCTAGCTATTAGGCGAATCAAAACATCCCTTACCGATTGAATTCTTGAGAAGGATTTTAGTATAGTCAACTTCAAACAAGTATATCTTTTGTTATACTATGAATTTTTGATCTCATGACCCACCAATAGATAGATAATTGCATTACCTTTCCAACGATACTAATTTCACTAAAATCTGATATTGGGATAAAAGGTTATGACCATTTTACAGTGAGCTATCCGGACTGCCAAAGTGTGACGGGAAGACTGACGGGCCGTCGCACCTGCGACGGACCGTCGCCCAAACCATCGTAACTGAGGCAGTAAGCCTGTTTCCTGGCCAAATAATGGCAGGTTGAAGGGACGGTCCATCCCCAGGGCGACGGTTCAGCGTCCAAACCGTTGGGGACCTTCGTTTAGCGATTTTAAGCCGTTATTAAAAGGATTTTTGGGTCTTTTCCACCCTTTTCAACACCTAATTAAATCAAATCAAAGCTCATAACTTCATATTCATCCATAACATCAAAATTAGGGTTCCTTTCAAGATCAACCCTCAAGAACAAGGTTCAAACCCTTCTTCAAGAAAACTTAAGAATCAAAATATCACCATTCAAGAACCTTCAAGAAAAGCCTCCAAGAACATTCTCAAGGCTTCAAAAGTTAACTTGTTCCATTGAATCAAGCCAAATAAGGTATGTGGGAATTCAACAAGGACAATTCTTTCGTCCTTGTGCCCAAAACTTATTTTAGATTACAAATTACTGAATTTTATGTGATTTCCCATGGAATTAAAGTTAGGATTTATACCCAATTTATATTGTTTGAAGATTATGAGATTTCAAGTGATTAAATGTTGAATTACATGACTATTTTCATATATTTATGCATGTAATGCGATTTTTCAATTTTTTTCTAATTAAGTTTAAGCATGATATTGAGATTCTTGATCTTATTATTTTGATGGTATTGAAGTATTTTCATGAAGAATGTTGAGCATGATGTTTTGCTATGAATATAAATATTTATACATAAATTCTATATTGGGATTCATACCCATTATTAATATTTACAAGATTATGAGTTTTGAGAGATTTTGAAGATAAATTTCATGTCTATTCTCATATTTTCATACCTATTGTAGAAATTTTTAGATTTTGAGTTAAATTATTATTGAGTTCATTGACAAGCATGATTATTATGATGTTTTGACATGAGTTTGAAGCATGGGCTTTAAGCCCTAAGATTGAGTTTTGATATTTCAAGAAACTTATATTTTTAGTATGCTTTGATAAGTAAGATTTGATCTTTTGATCCTCAGATGAGTTTTGGAATCCACTTTATAAAGTTATTCATATAATGTTAAATGCATAACTGGTTTCCTAATAAAACCTTATGCGAGTTTTAATGTGGATTTCCACAAGATGAGCGTAGCTAACTAAAGGGAGTAGTAGTTAGCACCGAGTTGGGTAAGTTACTACGGTTTCATGCCTCAGATTTACGTGCCACCATGGATTGAGATTTATGGTCCCGAGGTCGAGATAGTGATCACTGAGTTGAGGTTATACTCCCTGGCAAGAGTATGATACCTCTCCCCAACGTGAGGTTTCTTCCTTAGGAGGACGAGACGTTGGACTCCATGTAACTCGCATGGTTTATGTTGGTTAAGAGAACCTCCCTGCTATTAAAAATAAATAACAGCTTTTGAGTATATTTCTTAAGGTAAGTGTTTTCCCTAATGATTTTAGGAAGTAAGTGTAAAGGCTCACAAAACTTATTCAGATATTGAATTACTTGATATTTTCAGTTACAGAGTTACAACTTTAGTTTTCAGACACAAAGGTGAGCTCCTTTTTCACTTAGCCTATATGAATTGAGATAAAGTATTTCTTATACAGAAAGAAATTTTAGATTTCATTTAGTATACAAGATTACGAGAACAAGAAGAGAATACAAATTTTAGCACTAAATGTTTCTTTGCTGTTATATTTAGATTTTTGATGTTTAATCTTTTAAAATAAATTTTTTTTCGTGGTTAGTTTATGTAACTTTTTGTCATATGTCGTTATGAATAGGTGTTATTCCAGATTTGCATATGTATGTTACTAGTTATGCATATATATATTTGTCCAGCTAATTCATATATACATATGTATTTTTTCAGATTTGTGTACATATTTTTCAGTTTTGCATATGTTCATTTCAGTTTACATATGTATTTATGTCTAATGCATATGTATTTTTTCAGAAATGCGTATGGTGCATATGTATTTATGCATAATGAATATGTATATATGATTAATGCATATGTATTTTACATGTCTGAATGTACATTTTTTCAGAAATGCGTATGGTTCCCTTTTAATGTTATGCGTATGTATTTATGCATAATGCATATGTATATATGATTAACGTGTATTTATTTATGCATAATGCATATGTATATATGACAAACGTATATGTATTTGACAAGTCTGAATATATATTTTTCTGCTATGCATATGTATATATATTTGTCTAGTTAAATAAATATGTATTTTACTAGATATGAATATGTATTTTACCAGATATGCATATATATTTATGAGTTATTCATATATTTTTTTCAATTATTTGTATATATCTATGAATAATGCATATATATGTATGATTAACGCATAAGTTTTTTAAAAAAGCATATGTATTTACAGTTCTGATTACGTAATTGATATGTCTTTATATGTATTTTTTAAATTTTTTATTTACTACATAAATGTATGTTAAGTTATTCTTAATTTTTATAGATGGACATAGGTACTTATTAGATTCTTATATGTATTATTTCAGATTATAAATTTTGCATGTTTAGTTTTCAGTGCCTTAGGTATAAATCAATGATTTTATATGTCTTGTACAATATATTCATAATGAATTAAACTAAGCAAGTTCGGTAAAATAATTACAACAATTTAACTATAACTTACATCAAACATTTGTTTCAAAATTTAGAATCACATAATTCTCAATGAAAAAATTCATCAATTATTTTTTGACTGGATACATCAACAAACGTATCATTTATTATATTTTCTACATGAACGTCCATTGTGACCTTTAAACCCACATGAACTATAATAATTTTTGTTTTTCTTTTTTATCATATCTCTTCCTGATTTTTCACGATCCTTCTTTGGAAGTTTTTCAGGGGGCCGCTTGTATTTTTGGAGCAAAACTACCTCCTCTAATATTTCTTGTGGAATTATCCAGTCATCTTTGTGTGGTAGAGGATAAACTAGAATATCATACGTTCTGAAGACTGTTTTTGGCTTATATAGATCAGAGTAATATGGTCCCTTCTGAAAACTCTTGCTATTAAGTACTGCACAAGCATTCACACAGAGTATCTTGTCCAATTGAAATGCATTGCAAGAATATTTTTTTCTTAAGGCAAACAATAAAACATTTCTCCTTGTCGTGGATTGTATAGACATACTCTGAGGCTGGTATAACCTGAAATTATTTTTAAAAAAAATAATTTAAAAAATAAAAATTAATTTGACATTTTTAATTGTTCCAGTTTAGCAAATGTATTTTTTCAACTCAGCATATGTATTTAACAAGTATAAATATGTATTTTTCTGCTATGCATATGTATTTTCCATACAACATATGAATTTTTTTAATTTTTACTAATGTATTTATGAACATATATTTCATACAACATATGAAAATACAAATATCTATAATATATTAAAAGTGTGAAGCCCCTTAGAAAAGTGATTTGAACTTCTTGTCCTTCATTAAATGTCGTTGCTTTAGATAAAATCATCTTTTTACTATTTATTTTAATTATTATTTTATTAAATTAAGAACTCCTAAAATATATTGGATGATATTTAATAATATATGGTAAGAAATATATATGAGTCCTAAAATATATGGAAAAGAATATTAGAAAAAGAATTAGACTTGGATTATAACTTTTAAACTTTTTGTTATAGAATCAGTACGAATTTGCCTTAATTAATACTCATTATTTAAACAATTCTCTTTTATTTTCCGATTAAAATTCAAACAATTCTTTTCATATTAAACCATAGATTTCACGTAACTGTACTATAAGGAAAACAAGTCAGAGAACTTAATTGGCATGAATGGTATTAAAAAAATGCCTTTTGTACAAAAATTACAATGTCAAATTTCAAGGAAAAAAAAAGAAAAAAATATTTCAGAAAAGGGTAATAGAAAAACCGACTATATATTTAGAATTTTATTTTTTTAAATAATAATAGGAAGACCTACCATATATTTAGAATTTTGTATTCTCATATATTTAGAAGTTTCAAAAATATTTATGAGTTTTATTGGTGAGAAAAGGAAAAAAAAATACTACAGAATTGTAGGGAGGGAAAAAAGGAAAAGAAAAAGAAAAATGTGTAGAAGCAAGGAAAAATTTATCATATATTTTGGATACTTATATTTTATGATACGCCAGAATTGTAGGAAATAAAAAGAAAAGAAAACGTGTATGAAAATTTACTTATGAAATTGATAGTATTTGTGATTGAAGAGATAAATTTACTTGTGATTTGAGGTGCGTTTGTTTTAGAAATATTTTTAGTATGTTCTTAAGGTTGTAGCTATAAAGCAGTGCAAAAAGTTTACATGATATATTTTATGAAGACGCGATTGAAATGAGATGAAACGAGATCATTGTGTAAATTACGTAGTTATTAAAATAGTAAACTGAAACACTGAGCACTTCAAATCATATTTAATTTCATTAAAGTTTTTATATAACATCAGTTCATATTTAATTTCATCAAAGTTTTTATATAACGCATATAACAGATATTGGCATGCCTATGTTAGCTATAATTTTATTAGTTAGTATTTGTTTTTTATCTGGAGAAATTGTAGTGAATAATATTGAATTGAATTTGTATATGTAACTTTAAGGTGCAATATTTACGTCAAGCTTGGATCGTGTTATTGAATTGGAATATATAAATAAATCCTAACAATGACGACGATTCACAATAAGAAAACTATTTGAAGCGATCTGCATTTTGACACTTCAAATTTTTTGATCCCCTTCAATTGTTATATTGGATCTAAGCTGATTTATTTTTTCAATTTATTTTTTGTGTGTGCATTTTATTTTAATGGTTTTAACTAAGAAAATAAATAATGGTAGTTACATATGGGCATTAATTGTTTATGTGGAAATTGACATATATATATATATATATATATATATATATACATATATATAGTATTAGCATGTATGTTTTTCATTATTCAATAATTTTCAGGTATTTAATTAATATGTATCCATGAATTGCTGATTATGATATAATTTTTTTTGATGAAAAATTCATTGGCTAAATGAAGAGGGGTCAAAAGATTTTCTTTTATAATATCGAAGTGATTTTATAAAATTAAATTCATGGACGCGAGATACACGCGCGGGGTGCGTATCCTAAACTAGTATATATATATGTGTGTGTGTGTGTGTGTGTATGTGTGTGTGTATTTCATCATACAGTCATACATGTACACTCTGCTTCATTCTGTTGGAGACTTTCTTGAAATTTTTCAATAAGATCCGTACAAGTATACAATGCCTCCTTTCTGTTTTCGTAGTTTCGTCTACTAAACATTAATTTAACTTTCTCTAGAAAATAGTATATTGGTAGTTCTCTAGTCGATACTAGTGCAACATTAATTGACTCAGCAATATTTAACGTAAAAAATTATCCCCTATGAACTGATGTATATGACCTAACCCATTTATCGTATTCCGCCAATATCAAGTAATTCTTCACTCTAACATCAAATGCCTCCACTTTGTTCATTAACTTGTGAAATTCAGACTTTGAATGTGATTTTTTCATGGTATAGAAGATTTCTGATAATGCATCATGTGACTTTCTAAAAAAATTTCACATTTTTCCATAGATTCCACATACATGCATAATGTGGTACATCATTGTACACATCACCAACAGCTTTTATGATGCTTGCATTGCGATCAGAAACTACACGCATATATTTTCTTTCACCATATGCTTTCTTCAGATTCTCAAAGAACCAAGTTCAAGATGCATCATTTTCAAAATCAAATACATCATATTCCAAAAAAAATACATGACCTGCATATGAAAAAAATACATATAAATTTAACTGCCAGTGAACACATAAACATACCGCATATGTATATTATAAAATATAGCTGGAAGCATATATAAAGTCAAATACATTTCTAGTATACTTTACCGACTCTATCCATGATACAAGCAGCTACAAAAGTACCAGTGTACGGTCCTCTGAGATGACTTGCATCCAAAACTATGACAGGTCTACAATGTTCGAACTCTTTGATGTAGGACTGGGCATAAAATATCAGAAACTAAATTACCGAACAGAACCGAAGAATTTAGTATTCGGTATTTGGTAATTCGGTATTTGATATGGTAATTGGAAGTAAGATTTTAAAATTATGGTATTTGGGTTCGGAATTGGTAAAAGATATTACTACCATTTGGTATTTGGTATTTACCGAATACCAAATTATTGTTAACTGACAATAGTCTATACTCATAGGCCACGAGTCCAAATTAATATTCAATAAAAGGTCAAAAAAAGCCCACAACCTAAAAGTCTATAATACTATATTAATTTTAAAATTTTAAAATGAAAATCACTTTTAAAATTTTTATTGTTAGCAGCAATGGACAACATGTTCAAATATGAAGTTATTGTTTCATATTACTCGCGTTTTCTTCATTCTGGTTCTATCTATCAAGACAACCTGAACTTGTCTAGTCTTGATGCAACTTTTAGGTATATCTAAGTTATGTCCAGTGGGAGAGTTGATGTAGAGATACTCATTTCCTGCCATATCTAAGTAATCAAAAAGGTTTGATACTGTGGTGTATGATTTTAAGATGCTATGTTGTATGATTTAAATATCTCATAAGTTATTCTTGATGAAAGGGTTAGTGAATTCTTTTATTTAAACTCACACACTAGTCACTACGAGGCAAATATTTGAGGAACAGATGTGGCTATTATCTTTCGGAGTCATTTCTGCATTAAACAGTTATTATGTTAAATGAACAGAAGATGAATGAGCTATAAGACATCACTAATGAAGTGTTAAAAAGTGTTGTTTCCATAAGGCATAGGGCAGAAACATTATCTTGTGTTTTGATTCAGTTCTAAAGTATATTGTTATCATTGGCCTAGAGTAGAGTCGACCAAATTTAACTTTAATATGGTATTACCAAATATCGTACCGAATCAAAGTTTAATTTACCGATTACCGAATTACCAAACCAAAGTTAATGGTATGGTATTTGGTAAGAACTTTCATTTATCGATTATCGAATTACCGAATCCGAATTATGATAATACTGAACTGAACGTGCACCCCTACTTTGATGAATGTAGTAAGAGCTACAAATACATATAAAAACTCATTATCTTCATGCTTTTTCATTTTTATATGTGAACCTAGATAACTAGTGTTCAACACATGTATGTATGTAGGTAGTTTCACATATGATGCTGACGGTTTCCCTCTTAACTCTTCTAGTGCTTGTTTCTTAGCTCGCCAACATATAATATATGTCAAATTCATACCCAGGTCTTCCTTCATGTAATCTTTGATTTTAGTCGCACTGTATTTTTGCTTGTGACTTTTAAACTTTGGTTTGACTATCCTGTCAATTAACTTACTTGTAGCATGCAACTTAGGATAAATCTTATCTTTGATCGGACATGTATGTTCTGGTAAAATTCTCTAACACTAAACATTCCAGATTTGTCGATACCAGATGCACGGAATAAAAAATTACAATTACGAAATCTGCACAACAGGTATAACTGCAAACAAAAAATTACATATAGTCAAATACAAATAACCAACATGAAAAAAATAAAATTAAATGCATAATACACTTACCGGGTTTTACTTGATCTTACAGATCGTGATTGAAATTTCTCTCGAATTGTATAATCTTTCATCACCAACTTTAAAATATTTTTGGAGGCATAAACCGGTTCCAACTCAATATGTTTATGATGTTGATCCGAGATAATCACTTTATATGTATCCATTTCAAATACATTCAAACATTCTTCTGAAACAGGAACTGTTAATGCTCTTTCAGTAGTTGGATTTACCACTTTACGTGCAGTAACAGACAGATTTATAATTTCAGCATTATACAATGATGAACTTACAAATGTGCTGAAAGTATTCTTTTCCAAAACACTTACATACAAAGGCAAACTACTCATATCCTTTCTCTCCTTTTTCTTCATAATATAGACCTTTAATCCCATGTCATTATATATACGTATTTGTCCTGCAATATCTGTTAATTGATATTTAATTTGAATGCATTTGCAGGTCAAATCTACATCAATGTGAGAAGACAGTAGTGTGTAGAGTTGGTTATACGAAGCGCTTATGCTCAACAACATAGCATCACTGATGTAATCTTCATATTTTTGTTCATATGTCCATCTACTAGAGTGCTTAACAAGAACAGGTATGTTTCCCACTGTCAATCTCCAGAACACTACAAAACAATAAAAATAAAATTAATTATCAAATACATACTATATACAATAACTCATTCGTATATACAAAACTGCAAAACGAATTTCAACAAAAATAATTTTTTTATTCGAATACTACTTATCCTTGACTAAACTTCAAATTTAACGTATAATAATTGTATCTCAATTTTTGAATTACATAACGAGAAGGAAAACTTTGAATTGGAAAAAAAAATTTTGCTCAAACCATTGTATTCAAGAACTGATCAAATTCATATACGATCTCAGCTTTTGAATTCTACGACTGTTACGCATTGTTGTTACAATTTTTTCAACAATTTTCTCAATTTTTTTTTATTAAATTCACAAACAAAATCAAGTTTGTTTATGGATACTTTTATTTGCAGTGTTGTCTTTTCAATCTTTTCTTCAAAATTTTAGACAATCATCAATAATATTGAAAACACTCTTTTTTTTTTAAATTGCTTTGAGTTGTTGATTATGAAAAACGTTTTTGAATTTTGAATTATGTTGCTGTAAAAGAACGGTTGTGGTTAAAATAGAGTCATATAAGGAAAAGAAATTTGTACAATTAAATGTACCATGAATTAAGGGACAGTTTCTTCTGCTATTTAACTCTAACTGTTAGAGTTAAATTAGAAACTGCTACTATATTTGTATATGTATTTATATAACAACATTTTACTTAAATACAGAATACAAATTGCTATTTTTCATAATTTTGAAACTGTTGCTATAAAAGTTATAATTAAGGCTATAAAGTTGCTACTTATGAAATTTTCCCTTTACGAAAAGGAGAATTTCTTGTTTCTCTTAGTAGCTTCGCCTATTTAAACTTTCATTTTGTAGGCAAAAGTTTAGTTCTACACCACATAATATAAAGTATACTTTATACTATATACATATAATGTACACGTATATACATTACAAATTACATTTTAGTTTATATATAGTATACAGTATACCTCAATTGTTTTTTATAAACTAGATGACAAAAGGGCATTTATAGTGATAACTCTCCGTTGTTATTTTGCTTCCTTTTCTCAGAGAGGTATTGAAGAGTCAAAGGATTAGATCATTTATTCTTCTTCCCACTCATAAGTAACTTATTGCAACACATGTGAGTCCAAACAAGCACATGAGTCCAATGTCTAATGCAACTTTATTAGACGAGTCATGATATATCAATTAGATACAGTAGTGAAGACATCGTCATGCCTTTGGACTACTCTACTCAGTCTTTAAGGTTTTCGATTGAATTCTTTGACTATTTTTGCAGATAAATGCAAGAGATAAATTCAACATTTAAAGGAAATCTGAAATATATCATGTGTGTAAATATGTGGTTATTCAAGAAAAGCAGCATGAGTGATGTATAATTGTCGTAGCCTGAAATATTGATGCTGTAGCCAAGATTTAATTAAGGAGAGCTAACATAGTAGTTTATATCTTTAAAGAAGAACCAACATATAATAAATATTGAAAAAGCAACCAACAAGGATTGTGATAGAGTGGTAAGTACTCCTCTATCCTTAACTAGAGATCTCACATTCGAGTCTCTCTAGGCATAAAATCATTTTTATTAGAAAACATTTTACCTCAATAGGGAACTTCCCGACGCGACATATTTTTTCCATGCGCAAAAATAAGCATGTTTGATTTTACGGCAAGACAAATGACATATGTGTGTGTTGTAATAGAAGTCGGCATTTGTAACTAATTCAATAAGATAGGTAGGTTGACGATAGCAGGAAGTCATACATATTTTGTCATGACTTGCATGCAACAAACTTCTATATTTGTATCTTTGAGATCAAGGGGTCTTATGATTTTACGAGTAATTCAACAGGACAAATATACATCTTGAATATATTATGGTCACATTGGTCATTCATGAACTGCATGTCACATGCCTAGGGTTCCCCCCCCCCCCCCTTTATGGTTTTGAAATCATAAAATCGAGAATCATGAGTGAAATAAAATAAGTTAATGAGAAATTCAGGAATGAAATGAAATGAATAAGATGAGGCAAAAAAAAGATGAAATAAATTTAAATGGGTATATATGAGTAAAAATCTCAAATCGTGATAATTCAGTATGTTTTTTTGTGTTATCAAGATGACAATTAGGTTAAATATATGATGAATTAGGCATGCCGTTTTATCATGACTTACATGCGACAATTTTGAAATAATATTCATCTCATTTGTTTGTAGTTCGAAAATCATGACGATAATCCAGCTTGTGAGTAATGTAATGGCATTTACATAGAATATATCATTAACTCCTAAAGTCTATCACGACTTGCATGTCATATTAACTTTAGAACATGACAATTGGTATGATGTGTGAATGATCCAACATGATACAAGATTGAATATAATATGAAGTGATCATGCTAGTCTCTCATAATTCACATGCCATAATTTATCGTCTTTATTTGGTTCCTCTTGCCGCTCGACTTAAGGGTAATTTAGAATGAAATTGTTTATTTAAACTTAAAAAAAAAAAAAAAATCATCCTCGTACGAATATCAAAATAAGGGGACATAATTAAATATATAGCGGCAGAAAAAAAAATCCTTTCTTTTACAAATTACTTAATTAATTTTTTACCGTAAATATGTAAAATTGATTCTGATTAACAAAGATAGCTAAATAAGCAATATATTATTCTAACACTTGGATGAAAAAGAGAAAGGGAACTTTAGAACCAAAATGATAAAAGGCAGAATAACATTAGTAGGGATCAAGAATTTGGTCACTTGGAAGTTGGAATTGGCAGAGAAGAGGCTCCTGAATCGAAAAGGATGCGGTACAATAAGTGATATATATATTTTGAATTTGAGTTATAAAAAGGACTCTCAAAAAGTGCTTTTCTATATAAATCTTAGATAATATAATTTTAAATTAATTAAATTTCAATTCCATATCGAACGAATAAGGAAAAAAAGAGCTCATGAACACACGAAACGGCAAAATACTGTGTTTAAAATGTTCTGTTTGTGACATGAGCTACGCACGTGGTCAGTGGGGTCCCATGAAAAGACCCTACATGTGTGATATCACAACTCTCCCCCAAGAAAAAAATAGAGATAATTATAGATTTGAATCGGAAAAGCATAGGAACAAATCGATATGCTATATATATATAATACATCATATAAATTAATTCAATTTATTTGTTCTTACCTTTTTCATCTATTTTAAAAAAATCTTTTTTTATATAATAATTTTTTAATTTTAAAATCAATAAATATGACTATAAACTTGATATCAAATTATAACTTTGACCTTAAACTTTGACAGTGCACAAATATGACCTTTAACTATTCAAAACTGTACAAATATGACCTCCGATCCTACGTGGCAAAACGCATATTCAACACGTAAAATTGGGCGCGTTCAGCTTAAAATCTAAGGGCATAATACATAAATATGACCCTAAACTTGACATCAAATTTATAACTTTGACCTTAAACTTTGTCAATGCACAAATATGACCATTAATTATTTAAAACTGCACAAATATGACCTTTAAATGACTTTTCACTATTATTTTTTTATTATTTTCGGCTCAAAGATGAAAATGACATCTAATTTGTTTTGTCATTGCGAAAAAAAAGAGCAATATTGAAGATTTATTAATTAGGTGGGTCAGCCTCATACAAAAAAATCGCGCGGATATATGTATATATATATTATAAAGCAAAGGGGAAATTTATGTTATATAATATATCTAAATATAATTTATTTAAATATTAAATTAAAGATTGAAACTATACTAATAATAAAAAAAGTTATAGTTTTAATAAAACGTTATTAAATTAACGTTATCAAATTAACGTTATTAAAATGTTAGTATTAAATTAACGTTATTAAAATGTTAGTATTAACGTTATCAAAACGTTATTAAATTAACGTAGCGGCGATCCCACGTGGTTGTCATGGGGTTCACCCGAACCCCCTCGATAAAAAGATTACGTTGTATATATAAGGTAGAAAATCTATATTTATGTACGTATATTAATGTTGAACCACATGAAATAAGGCACTTAGATAGCATAGTGGTGTTATTTGCTCTTCTTGGGTGCTTCCTTCAGCCTACTACGCGGGTTCAATTCTTGCTAGTAGCTTTATTTTTTTAATAAGAAAAAAACTAGATGCTGCTGCTATAAAAATAATAATAATAATAATAAATATCAACCCTTTTGTAAGTAATTAGACTCTCTCTCACATTTTTAATTACTTTACTCTCTTTTCCTATTAATATACATAACATAGCCGACATATGCATAGCATTCTGTGTATATGTTGGGATTTTTGTAATATGTTTAGGGAGTTGAGATTTTTTATACTATTGGAAATATAAGTTGTGTATTTGTGTAATTTTTAGTAATAATAACAAAAACGAAGTCGTTTTAACACAAAAAATAAAACTTTGATAGTGTACAAATATGACCTTTAACTATTCAAAACTGCACAAATATGACCTCCTTCCAAGTCAGTCCTTTCAACGACGTGGCACCGTATGATTGGATGAGCTTTCCACGTAGGCGCGAGTGAAACTCACGCATGGGGTTGCAAAATCGGAGGTCATATTTGTTCAGGTTTTGAATAATTAAAGGTACTATTTATGCACTATCAAAATTTAAGGTTAAAGTTATAATTTGGTGTCAAGTTTAGGGTCATATTTATATATTATGTTAAAAAGTAAAATATATTTTGATATATTTAATATGTCTTTAATTTAAAATTATAAAATTTAAAAGAATATTTTCTTAATAATGTCAAATTAAAATATAACAAATAAATTAATACGGAAGGATATATCCCTTCAACTTTTAGACACTTCCTGGTCTTGTCAAAACCAAAGCCCTATTTCTACATCAATATTGGGCCCCGAACTACAGTAATTTGTTTTGTTGCATGCTTATCCACATCTCCGTGTAAAAGAATAACTGAAAGTGACGTTGTTGGGCTCCATTGGGCCCACTATCTTATTTGCCCACCTTGTGTTGCCCGCCACGTTGCTCGGCCCATCAACATCAACTATGGCATCTTGTTGGTGGGCCCACTGGGCTTTCTTTGTTTACGTGGCATTTGTTTGACTAGAAACTAGATATTGAGTTTTAATGGACACGTGTGCGGTCTGGTTGCCGACCTTGTTTCCCACTTTTCGATTCTTCATTCGTTCCCTAAAAAGTATTCCTCAGTCGGTTTACCAATCGATAAAGTTGTTGTGATGCAATTAACAGATTATGAATTTAAGTTATAAAAATATTTTTTTAATTATATTAATATAATTGATAAAGTTATTGTTATGCGTTTGAGTAACTAAACTGCATCCATGATGAAAATTTAGCGTATCAAAATATCCTTTCAAGTACTCCCTCCATTTTAGTTTATATATTTTTTCTTTTGGTCCGTTTATGAAAAATATTTAGTAAAATTTCTAATTTCAGTATCATATAATGAGTTTAAGATCTCATTTAAAGTTGTATATCTTTTAGATTTGAAATTATAAAATTTAAAAATCTCTTTTTACTTCTTAAATTTCATAATTAATCAAATTAGGACACCTAAATTGAAACTAAGAGAGTGTTAGATATTTTGGTTTTGCTCAATGAGGTTTTATTGTGGTTATATCTAATGTGACTACATAAAGTTGAGTATCTAATGTGACTACATAAAGTTGAGTTCCAGAAACTATCTGAAAATTCACTTTTGACTCGTGTCCTAAAATACGTGCACGATTGGTTGAATTAACTAACTTAAGGAGAAATATTCAACTTGAATGTTTTCAAAGTAAATATCTTTCTTTATATATATATATATATATATATATATATATATATATATATTAGACATCGAAGGCTCGTGCTCAGCACATATCCAATATATATTATATATTTTTTAATTTATGTGACACAAATATGATTTAAATAAACAATCATTAAAATAATTTAAATTTTTAGTTATTGTGATCTATAATATTTTTTCTTTTATTTCAATTTAAAGGACACGGATATAAGTTCGAGAGTCAATCGAATACTTTATGTATTTTATATTTTAAAGTTGTGAAATATGTGAGTTATAATGCTTTTAGCATAATTTTTCAATAAATTATGTCTTCCTCTGTCCCATCGTAATTTTTGTGGGACTAATATAATTTCAATAGTCAAACAAAGAATTTATGTTGACATATCATTTTGTGTGTGTTTTATTTTTTTATGAAATATTATTAAATTTTTAATGCTTAAATGACCATGAAAATTAATTAGGGTGATATAATAAAATCACGATTGAAACAATGAAGCAGACATGTCTTAAATAACTTATACTAACAACTAATTAGAAGTGATAAAACAAAATTATTCATAAAAAATACATGTGAAAT
Organism: Capsicum annuum; assembly: GCF_002878395.1. Lineage (NCBI taxonomy): Eukaryota > Viridiplantae > Streptophyta > Magnoliopsida > Solanales > Solanaceae > Capsicum > Capsicum annuum. The sequence goes on along the minus strand of NC_061121.1, from coordinate 29,386,591 downwards.
TTTTTGAATGAGTTTCATATAATACATCTAATTAATTTAAAACATCGAGAGTTAATTCATCATTTTATTTTTATTTTATCTTTTCATCAAATATCATTAACTTATTAATGCTTAAATGACTTATAATAATTAATTAGGGTGATATAGTAAAATTATGATTAAAGCAGCTGAAGAAGGTAGTACAAAACATCAAGAGTTAATTTATTATTTTATTTATTTTTTTCAAAAAAATTTACGGGTGATGTGATAAAATCATGATTGAAACAACGATCAAAATTAATTACGGGTGATGTGATAAAATCATGATTGAAACAACGATCCAGACATGTCTTGAATGACCTATAACAATGATATAATGAAATTACTATAAAAAATACTTGTGAAAAAATTTAAATAGGTCTCATATAAGACATGAAGTAAAAATAAAACATCAACAATTAAGTAAGTAATTTACATTCAATTTATCATCTTTATTAAATATTCTTAATTATTTTATACTTAGATGACTTATAATGATTAATTAGGGAAGATATAGTAAAATAACAATTGAAGCAGATGAAACAGGCAGCACAAGCAAGCACGTCGAAGAGGTGCCTACTTATTGCCATTTATAAGTAATACTAGTGGTGATAGGCCCGTGATGAGCACAGGCCCAACATGCTAAGTTTCAATTTTTAAAATTATTATAAAAGTAGTGAAATAAATTGTTATTATTAAATAATTAATGATTTTAATTATTTTAATTTATAATATTTTTTTTATTCTATTTTAAGTGACATCGATATAATTTTGAGAGTTAAACAAATATCACAATTGAATTAGCGAAGCAAACATGTCTTAAATGACTTATATTAACTAACTAGAAGTGGTATAGCAAAATTGCTATAAAAAATACTTGTAAAAATAATTTAAGTGAGCCTCATATAAGATGTCAAGTTAATTTAAAACATAATGAGTTAATTAATTATTTTATGACTATTTTACTTTTTTTTTATCCAATTTATTAACTATTTAATACTTAAATGATTTATAATTAGCGGTGATGTAGTAAGTTATGGTTGAAGCAGCTGAAACAGACATGTTATAACTGTCTATTTTACTTATTTATTTTATTAATTATTATTAATTTTCTAATACGTAAATGACATATAATAATTAAAGGTGATATAGTAAAATTAGGGAGCAAATAGTGGTGTACAAGCATGTCGATCACCGAACCAAAAAGGTTGTTAAAAAAATCAAAATTTAATTTCCTTGTTTATGTATTTTATGCTTCATTTAATTGTACCTAATAAAATTTGATATTTTAATCACTCAAATCTACATCGTAACTATGTATTTAATTTTTTGTTTGAATCTAATTATTTAGATCTCAATAGGTGTACTACTTTTATATCTTTTTTTGACACAAATATTACTATTGTAAAGTACTTTATTCTATTATTTTTTATTTTTTATTTTTATTTTTTATCTATTTTATCCTTATTATTAAATATTATTTATAATCTAAAACTTAAATGACTTATAATGACTATTTATAATTGATATAATAAAATTACTATAAAAGTTACTTTTGATTTTTTTTTAAGTGAACCCCATATAAGTCGTCAAATTAATTTAAAACATCAATGGTTAACTAATTAGAAGCGATATAGTAAAATTACTATAAAAAGTATTTGTTGGAAAAAATTTAAGTGGACTCCATATAAGTCGTTCAGTTAATTTAAAATATCAAGTGTTAACTTATAATTTTGTGTCTAATTTATCTTTTAAATTAAATATTATTAATTTTTTAATACGTAAATGACTTATAACAATTAATTAGGAATGATATAGTAAATCACGGTTGAAGCAGCTGAAGCAGACATGTCATAAATATTTATTTTACTTTTTCCATTATATATTATAAATTTTTTGACACGTAAATGACTTATATAATTAATTAGGGATGATATAGTAAAATCACGATTGAAGCAGCTGAAGCAGATATGTCATAAATATCTATTTTAATTTTTTTAATTAAATAATATTATTTTTTTAATATGTAAATAACTTATAATAATTAATTATCTAATACTTCAATGACTTATAATAACTATCTAGAAGTGATATAATAAAATTACTATAAAAGTTGCTGTTTTTTTAAGTGAACCCCGTATAAGTCGTCAAGTTAATTTAAAACATCAATGACTAACTAATTAGAAAGATATAATAAAATTACTATAAAAAGTAATTGTGAATTAAGTGAACCCCATATAAGTCGTCAAGTTAATTTAAAACATCAAAAGTTAACTTAGAATTTTGTGTCTACTTTACCTTTTTTTAATGAAATATTATTAATTTTTAATGGTTAGATGATCCATAACAATTAATTAGGGATGATATAATAAAATCACTATTGAAGCAATTGAAGCAGACATGTCATGAATGTTTATTATATTTTTAATTAAACGTTATTAATTTTTTAATACGTAAATGACTTATAATAATTAATTAGGAAAGATGTAGTAAAATCACGGTTGAAGTAACTGAAGCAAGCATGTCATAAGTATCTATTTACTTTTTTTTTTAATTATGTATTATTAATTTTCTAATACGTAAATAACTTATAATAATTAATTAAGAATACAACAACAACAAGAACAACAAACCCAGTGTATTCCCACATAGTGAGGTCTGGGGAGGGTAAGATGTACGCAGTCCATACCTCTACCTCTAAAGAAGTAGAAAAACTGTTTCCGATAGACCCCCGGCTCGAGACACGGAATACTAAATAAATTCACAGGAAAGCATGGATAATAATTAATTAAGAATGATATAGTAAAATCACGGTTGAAGCAACTAAAACAGTCTTGTCATAAATGTTTATTTTATTTATTTTTTATTTTTTTTAAATTTTTAATACATAAATGACTTATAGTAATTAATTATGGATAATATAGTAAAATCACGTTTGAAGTTGTTGAAGCAGACATGTCGTCCACAAGCTGCCTGCTTCAGCAGCTTATTGTCACTTATATATTTTTAATTAAATATTATTAATTTTTTAATACGTAAATGACTTATAATAATTAATTAGGAATGATATAGTAAAATCACGGTTGAAGTAGATGAAGCAAACATGTCATAAATATCTATTTACTTTTTCTTAATTATATATTATTAATTTTCTAATATGTAAATAACTTATAATAATTAATTAAGAATGAAATAGTAAAATCACGGTTGAAGCAGCTGAAGCAGTCTTGTAATAAATGTCTATTTTAATTTTTTTTATTTAGTTTTTTAGTTTTTAATATATAAATGACTTATAATAATTAATTAGGGGTAATATAGTAAAATCACGATTGAAGCTGCTGAAACAGGCATGTCGTCCATAAGCTGTCTGCTTCAGCAGCTTATTGACACTTATATATTAGTAGTAGATAGTAGAAATAAAAAAAAAATAAAAAAAATAAAATAAAATAAAATATATATATATATATATATATATATATATAAAATATGTTTATATTTATATTACGAAATTCACTAAGATGTACAAATAATGATTTGTTTCTTAGATAATAATTTAATTAATAGTTATTATTCGAGAAAGTCTTTTTTTAAGTCAAGAAAAAATGTAACTTCCGGTTGAATGATTATATAAGAAATTAAGTCTACAAATAATTCCTTCAAAACCTAATAAATTATCTTTTCTAAAATTCAAAACTAATAAATTTGAATTTCTAAATCCGCTTTTGACATTAGGTCGTATATAATGTTGTTTGGTTGTTCATAGTTCCATCGAGATAACATTGATTTATTAGACTTCTAAAGTTATCATTTGAGGTGCAATCCTTTTTCGAATTCTACTAACACGAAATATTTTATGTATCAAACTGTTGCTCGATCTACTTTATACCATTAAATACTCCTTTTTATATGAGTTAGTGTAACAATATTGCATTTGGTTTCAATTTCAATCTTAATTCCACATGGTCTAAAAGTTGCATTAATATGAAGCCAAAAGCAACATTTCATTCATTAAGTTACGCAAACTTCATTAAGGCGGCTCTTCTTAAATAAGCAAGTTACTGTTAAGATGTTCTTCATCCACAAAACTTTCATCCACAATTAAAGATCATAACATAACTTGTTGATGTGAAGTAATCAAATGAAATTAATAGATGTCCTTTGCTTAATGAATCTAGTAACTTAAGAGACACATATTTGAATACCAACAATGACTTGTCACGAAAGTATATAGAAATGATATATGCCTAATGCAAGTGGTCATGATGAGTTGCAAGAATCAATTGTGGCTTTTGTCTACCTCAATTTAATGGCTTCAGCTTCCTGCATTTTGCACTTTATAAGCCAATATTAGAGAGGTCACACCATCTCAAGTCATAGTCTCTTTAGTGTTTTGCTCTTTTACTTTATAGTGGAGGCAAAATTTTGACCAAAAATATTTCTAATATCTAGAATGTCTATAATTTATAATTTATAACCTATAATCTATATCTATATCTATAATATATAAAAAGTGTGAAGGACCTTAGAAATGTAGTTTAAACTTTTTGTCTTTAATTAAAAGTCTTTGTTTTTTATAAAATCGTCTTTTCACTATTTTTTCCTAATATTTAAGAGTTGAAAATTAATTAAATATATTTATAGTAAAACCTTTTCTTATTAGAAGTCATCATAATTTCACTAATTTTTTCTAATTTAAGAGTTGAAAATTAATTAAATATATTTATGATAAAACCTTTCCTTATTAGAAGTCATCAAAATTAATGACAACTAATACTTTTTCCATTAGTTTAAAAATTTCAAATCAACTAAATTTGATTTTAAGAAGATTTGAAAAATCTAAAAATAAATATAAAACCGTTAGAACAAGAAAAGTTTAAGTAGTACCAGATTTTTAAAAGTTTAAGTACGTAATAAGGATGTAATCAATGATAGTGTGAAAGGCCAAAATGTTGTTTGAACTTTTTGCTTTTCATTAAAAGTCTTTGCTTTAGACAAAATCATTTTTTTCACTATTTTTTCCTAATATTTAAGAATTGAAAATTAATTAAATATATTTATGGTAAAAACCTTTTCTTATTAAAAGTCATCATAATTTCACTACTTTTTCCTAATTTGAGAGTTGAAAATTAATTAAATATATTTATGATAGAACTTTTCCTTATTAGAAGTCATCAAAATTAATGACAACTAATACTTTTTTCATTAGTTTAAAGATTTTAAATCAACTAAATTTGATTTTAAGAAGATTTGAAAAATCTAGAAATAAATATAAAACCATTAGAACAAAAAAGGTTTAAGTAGTACCAGATTTTTAAATGTTTAAGTATGTAATAAGAATGTAATCAATGATTTTGTTGACTTTAAAAATAAGGAAAGATTTTAAATATAAACAAAAAGAAAAATAATAGTAACACAAATATGGTTCAAATTGATGCGTCTCTCTTAATACGTGGCAGTAAGAGAAAAATGTACTATATGACAAACACAAAAGTGGTGTTCCATCAACCACTTGAATTTTTTTGTGATAAAATATATATGTGTATATGTTTATGTTTACATTATTATATCAAGTGTGAAAGAATTTTGAAAAATGATTTGAAATTTTACAGTTTATTAAGGCACGTGTAGTTAGACTAGTATAACCCCAAAACTTAATTACCTTGTATATATAATATATATAATATTTTTGATGAAGGAGTTTAATATTTTTTTTTTGGTCGCATCTGATGTTGGATATCCATGGTACAAATTTAATTTTCTTTGTTCATAATAGAATGTTTCAATCTGATTCGATAGAGCATGATCACGTATACAAATTTTATTCCATAATAAGCGTTTTGCATTCTTCATCCCCACCATAGCCTTTGAGCTTGAGTACCTTGATCATTTGTAAAATACTAATGCAGAAAAGTCTCAGAAGCACAAAATCCACCATTCTTCCCATTTCTATTTTGATTCATCTTTCATGATAGTAATAGAAGTCAAAAAATAAAAAAATAAAAAATCCCACAAAGTGTTAATTCTTTTTGTTATCGAGGCAAATCGGGCATGATGCTAAATATTATAAAAAGAAAAAAAGCGGAAAAAAAAAATAAAGAGGACTACACAAAGTAGTGGTCGAATCATAAAAGACAACTAATATATTATCGTATAATTTGTCTCTTAATTATTGGTTTATCTAAAAGAAAACTTCATTCCTCAAGAACTTAACAATACAAGCTAGAGTTTGGTAAGGTTCCAATTCTGTAATTAACTAAAAATTTAATAAAGAAGTTACGGACTTAAAGAGGTCATTTGACTGTGAAAAAGTTATTTTATCCGAACTCATTTAATACGAGGAATAAGGAATAACTACTCTTAAAAATTAATTTTAAGACGAATTTATAACATGTTTGATTGAGATAATATTGTGAAATAACTTATCTAAGAATTAATTATTTTAAAAGTATAATGTTATTTTATATCTTACTGAAATAATAATTTAGAAATAGTAATTTTGAAATAGCTAATTCTCAAATCAAATGAGCCCTTACAGTATAAATATATAAATATATCATTTGATCTGTTCCTTCAAAGCTACATGCTTTTAAATATATATTTTTTAAAAAAGGGATTAAAATAACTCCATGATCAAATTTTAGCAATGAAAATATATTCACAAGTCATAGTACAACTTACACATGTTAACATGTAACAAGAAATACATCAGCAGAGATATTCATGTTAAAAAGAATCGTTGATTCCCTTAATTAAAAAAATATTTAAAGTGATGGAGGTGTGTCACAACGTCCATTTTATAAAGTTAATTCAAGGAAAGAAATTGTCAACATCTAGCCAAAAAGTCATTGCCTATTGAAATATACACTTTTGGATCCAATCGTCCACAAAATTTGACTTTTAAGTATGTTATTGCCTTTCCTTTTTCTTTTCCCAAAAATATTTCAATCTCAGGGTGTGTTTGGTATGATGAGAAATATTTTTTGAAAAATGTTTTTCAATTTTTTCTTGATTGGTGCAATGAAATATTGGAAAAATATTTTTCATAACAATTTATTTTCCTTCATTTGATGGAAAATGACTTCCCTCGTGGGTCAAGGAAAGTCATTTTCTAGAAAATGACAAATGAGACTTATGACCTCATCCCATTCCTTTGCCCCACTCCAATAATACTTATATTCACATGACTCAAAAAATTTATATTTCTCAAAACTTTATATTACTCAAAAATATTTTTTATTGTGCTTTGCTTCAATTTTTTACTATTTGAAATAAAAAAAGTGAAACTCAAATTTTTTCCATTTCTAATGTTCGTTGAATGTATTGTTATTTTCATATTCATAGAGAAAAACTTACCTATGTTACTTTTGCTAATTGCATACTTTATCTTGTTATCAATGTAACTTGTTTCACGAGGTTGAATTAGCTTGTCGTTCCGTTATATTTCTATTGATTGTAGTATCTTGAGATTGTCCTGACAAAATGTTGAAAAGTGTCTCCTATATTTGCTAATTAATAGTTGCTTAAATTTAGTGATTGTAGTATTTTAGAATTCGATATTGATATTATTTGTTATGCTTAAATTATTTCTTACAAATTGTTGAGTTGTTAGAGTCATTGATATACTAGTTAACAATTAGTAGTATTTTTCTAAAAAAATATTTTTTCACTCACCAATCAAACATTAGAAAATATTTTTCTAAAAAAAATTCTCTACTCACCAACCAAATACAATAAAATATTTTTCGAAAAATATTTCACTCACCAACCAAACATTAGAAAATAAGTAGAAAATCAACTTATTTTCCATGAAAACATTTACCATGGAAAATATTTTCTATCATACCAAACACACCCTCAATTCTTACTTTTTCTCTTACATGTAGTTATCTTTTGACGGAATACATATACAGGCTCTTGAACTATTTCACTTTTTTTGTATAGGCACCTCAATTAAGTCAGGTATCTATTGAACCCTTTACTCCTTCACAAAAAATGGTTTTAAGTGAGCCCGATTTGCTGACGTGGTAGAAAATGTAAAATGCGTATAATACACATGTTGATGATGTGGCAAAGTGACAAATTAAATAACGACAAGTGTCATTTTTACTTAAAATAATTATAAAAATAATTTTCTAATATAATTAAATCTAATTTAAAATATATATATATGCCCCCCCAGCTGCCTACCCGTTCGTCCTCCCCCTCTCTTCCTCTCCTCTCCCCTCCCCCTCTTCCCTTCCAAACAAAGTTTTCTCCATTGTTGAACACACAATGGAGAAAAATAATTTTAATGTTTTCTCCAGTGTTGTTTCTTTTTTCATAAAGAAAAATAATTTTATTTCTTAACTCCTTCTTCTTTCTCCTGCTCTTCTACCATTAAACCACACTTTCAATTCTTTATTTTTCCACCAAAATAACACCCAACAACAAGAAAAAGAATATCAATTTAACACACATTCATATACAACAAGCAACAATAACAGTTTGTTTTTGAAAAAAAAATTATTTTTTTGTCTGCTTCGTATATTATTTTTGCAGTGTTCGTATATTATTTTTCACTGAAATAGACTACACATCACAACAACAAATTGACATGCTCACACAGCACATCCGGTACTCTCACCTTCACGAGAACACACATACACTCACCTCACTAGATTCACACATGCACACAGTGATACAGAAAAGGTGAGAAAGCAAGAGAGGAAAGGGGAGAATCAGAGGGAGAGAAAGAAGAAACAGGGGAGAGAGAGATCGAGAAAATAAGAGAAAAGGTGAGAAAGCAAGAGAGGAAAGGGGAGAATCGGAGGGAGAGAGATCGAGAAAAAAAGAGAAAAAAAAGACAAAGTTAATTTTTTAATTTTGAAATGAAAAAACTATAATGTAATTTTAATGAAAATTTAAAAAGGGTTCAATGTAATAAAAAATCATATTGTTGCTGATATGAAAGAATTGTTTTTTTTAAAAAAGGTAATTACAATAAATTATGGTTTCTCACTTTTTTAATGGAGAGTGTATTACACATGTCACGCCACATCAGTAATTGTGTTCAATTGATACGTTTTGTGAAGGAATAAATGGTTCAATAAGAACCTGTCTTAATTGATGTATCTATACGAAAAAATAAAATAATTAAGGAGCCTGTATATGTATTTAGCCTTATCTTTTTTTTTTTTTTTTTTAATTTAACTTCTTTTTTGGTGTTTTCCCTTCTAGGAATTAAAATAATTACATATATACACTCTTACAAGGTTTATGGAGAAAATGAATAACTTGTCTTTTTTTTTTTTGTTTTATATCACATGAAGTTTTTTAGTTTATTCAAGAATGACTCTTTTTTTGCACTATGCATTTTAAATTTTCTTATTTTACTTTCACTAGCATGCTCTTATCGTCGTAGAAATATCACATCTTATTTAATAGGTCAAATCTATTGATAGGACCTCAAACTTATCCTGAAAATTCACTTAAACCTCTAAACTAAGACTTGTACCTATCAGACCCCTAAACCCCACAAATTTTATTTTAATTGGGCATTTTTTGCCCAATCAGCAAAAAAAAAAAAGTGTGTGTAACACATTCGCCTTACGTGGTAAAATTGATCAATAAAATCAATACACGTGGCAAAAAAATTATTATATGATAGAGTTGCTAATTTATTCCTTTTTCTATTTAAAAATCTATTTAATAATAATTTTTTTATTAAAAGAAAAAGAAAAAAAAGCAACCCACCCCCACCCATTCGTCTTCTTCACAAGCCCCCCTCCCCGACGTTTTCACAGTTCTCTCTCACACACATAGTCGTCGTCCTCCGTCATCATCCCCTCCCCCATCGTCTTCACATACAAAGCCCCCCACCCCACCCCACCCATCCCATCGTCTTCACACACAACCCCTGCCCCGTCGTCTTCACTTTGAGAATGCAAACTTTAATTTTCTGGAAAACTTTCATAATAATACACTTCATCAGCTGACCATTATAATACTCTCACACTTTAGCTGAGTATTGAGAAGAAACAGCGTCATCAAAGATTCCAATTTTCCAACCAATCTTTCCTCTCTTTTATCCCTTAAAATATTTTATATATACACAACACACACATCCACCCTTCTGCTCCTTTTACACCAACTAACACGATCACTGTATTGCCGCCGGTGGTACCCCACTCCACCGTCAACTGAAAAAAAAAAAAAGAGGATCCACATTTTGTCCTCCATTGTACCTACCAAGTACTATACCAACATATATCTAAAATTCAATTATATGTGAGTTAGAGAGTAAAGGGGAAAGGGGAGTTGAAATTTTCTCTGTTTTTCAAGATGTTGTGCTGCAAGAATTTAGTTCAAAATAATCGTGGATCGCTGCTAGTGTACTTAAATTTATACAATCTAACTCCCCTGAATGGCTATGATTATTGGTTTGGCCTTGGAGTTTACCATTCCAGTGTTCAAGGTCAGTTTATCATTTCGTCGTCGTCATCAGAAGAAAGGGTGAAGACGATGAGGCAGGGTGGGGTGAAGATGATAGACGCTGGGAGGAGATGAAGGTTTTCCTTCTTCTTTTTTTTTTAAATTAGAAATTATTATAATTAAAAAGTATATTAATAAAATAATTTAAATATAATTTTTTTAATCAAAAATAAATAAAATATTACTTTTTTACTATTCACACGCCCAAGGTCCTTGCCAAATCAGCATTTTGTGTCTGATAGGTACCAATTTTAACACTTGAGGTGCTTGATAGGTACAACCTTAGTTTAGGGGTCGAAGTGAATTTTCGGAATAAGTTTGAGGTCCTATCGATGGATTTGACCTATTTAATTTAGTAAGTTTAAATAGTACTTTTAGTATATTTTGAAAGATTTTTATTTTTTTCTCTCTTAAACTTCACTTAGTGACATATACTCGTTATTTGGTTCTCGGACTAAATTATCCTCAAATTATTGTCTTACAATTATAATTCTTGAATTAATTTATCATACAAAGGAGGTGAAATAAAATAGTTTTAAATTTAATAAGAAAGCGTGAATATATATGATTAAACTTGAGATTAAAAGTTATAATATGTTTGATTGACGATAAAAAAATATTTTAGATGAAGTTATACCATCAATCAAACACAATACCATTTATCCAAGTTTAATCATGATATATCTATCATTACCCTGTGTACCAAACGAGTTACAACCATAGAAAAGTCAGGAATATGTTCATGATCACAAATTCTAATGATATTTTTTTGTTCTAATGGTGTACTTGTAGTATGTAGAATGTTTTTTCTAAAGTCTTAATTGTAGTCAAACACGAGCAATACAATATAAACTTAGAAAGAAATATATATTCTCTTGATTGGAGATTGAAAAAGCAAAAAGAAGATCTTATGGACTATGCTCATTTTATATACATGACCAACACCTAAAAATTCAGTGGTTTTTCCCATTGCAGAATGGTTTTTCTTTTGAGTCCCATAGTTTCCTATTCAAAACCCCTTTCTTTCCTTACTTTCCCATTGCACATGCTTTTGTTTACTTTGTACATATCCTAGAAAATGACTTGTCATGATTTAACTTTCCAAATAAAGCTAAAGAATCCTAACTTAAAAAAAAAAATCAGCAGTAGAAACAAATTGAATCACTTGTAGTATATAAAATTCATCATGACCAACTAAAAAGAAGTAAGAAAAAAAAAGGAAGGCAATAGTACCAATTGTTTTTTAGCTAAAGATAAAAGGCCAATCACAACTTTTTTTTTTTGGAACAAAGCTAATAAAGAGTCTAAAGACACCTCATTTAGGCAAACTAGTACTAGTACTTGGTAATCCTATGTACAACATATTATTGTTCTAAGGAAATTTAGCAAATGTCCTGGTCCATGAGAAACAAGCTCTCTATCTCTGGACGAGATAGATCAGACCGGGTACACACTATTCTCTTGTGGAATTACATTGAATTCGTTTTTGTTGTTGTTGCTTTGGAACACTAAAAGTAGGATTGAGCCAAATCTTGAAACTATTGCCAGAACCAACAAGGCTGATCCTCAATTTGGAAATTCAAATTGCATGAATTATATTGAATTTGATCACCAATTTCTGGGAAGCATAAAAAGCTCTTGCTTAAGTTTTCATCGTCATCTTGTGAAAAATCAGATGGCTCTGGTTCAAATACATTTGAAGAATGAATTCCATCAGTATAATGTGGGCTATCTGAATCAATAACATCACTTTTTGCTGAACTTGCATCTTCTTGTTTCCACACTAACTTTGGTATACTTGGTACATTTGAGGTAAAAACAATTGGAGTTGCTTTTTGAGCTTCTTGTGCATCTATCGGTTCAATTTGTTCTGAGTTTTCCTTCCCTTTCTCCCTCCTATGCAATTTTTCTGTCAGCAAATTAACCTATTCAACAAAATCATAGAACATATTAGAAACCCCGTTAAGAAATTGGACCTTACGCCTAACTCAACCCCTCTTAAGGCTGTTAAAGACCATCAAGAAGACAATTAATTTATTTCCTTAACTAATATGAGACAACACCCCGGCACACCTAGGTTGGATGAACTAAACTAGTCCGACACCAATACCGTGTTAAATAAATGAACGTTATGCATAGCTCAACCTCAGAAGCTAGCTCTCTTGAGGTGAAAATTGTTCAAGACCATTAAGAAGACTAAGTTATTCCCTAAACTAATAAGAGACACTTAACACCCCGACACACTTAGGTTGGATGACCAAATGAATTCTGATACCAGTATCATGTTAAGAAAAAGAACCTCTAACCCTAACTTAACCCCATAAGTTAGCTCATCAGATAATAATTGTCTTGGATTATGTAAGGGACAACAACTCATTTCTTCAAGGAGACTAAATAAACCCTTTTGGAAGTTGTAATGCTAATCGAGAATGCTGGTTTTGTAAGGAGTTTGAAGATACCTCATTTCTCAAATCCTCATTCTCTTTGAAAAGGTTGTCATAATCAGCTTTCAGTTTATCAAAGCTAGCTTTCAAAACATCATAGTCCTTCTCAAGTACTTTAGTCTTGTATCTAGCACGCCTGTTCTGAAACCAAATAGCAATTTGTCTAGGCTGCAATCCAAGTTCATTAGCTAATTGAACTTTCCTCTCTGGATCCAACTTGTTGTCTACCTCAAAACTCTTCTCAAGAAACTGCACTTGGTTAGGCAAAAGTCTCCTCTTCTTTTCTGGATGATGAAAGCAACTATCATAATCATCATTGCCAGTTTCTTCTTTGTCAATTGCTGGGAAAAATGGCCTCTCTTTAGCGATTTCTCCTCGGCCACCGTCTTCAAAATTAACCATTGATGCAGACCCTGAAACAGAGAAAATCAAGAAAGAACAAGGTCAATAATGTACAAAAATCTTGAATACACTAGGCTAGCTGACTAGCTTTTGGGTCTTTCGAGACTTACACTAGCAAAACTTTTATGTTTAAACACAATTTCAAATTTTCAAGTTTCAACTTCAAAATCTATGGCTAAACGGGAGCTAAGTTTCTTCGCTTCAATTCAAGTAGATTGAACCATGTAGTGTTCATTTTCCTTTAATTAACTGCCAAATCAGATTTTTTCTACTTCTAAAGCTAAAAAGACTCAATTTTGGACCACAATTTGAACAAAACAAGTGTCCAAATTCTACACATTGAATTGAGCAAAATCTGATCATTTCTAGGAAAAGTTGGAGAGTTAAATAATGTTAGTAACAAACTAACAAACCATACACTGGCCATCAAAGTTTCAACCTTTGAGCTAAAATAAACTAAAAGTCTTAAGTACCATAACCTTGATCTTTAATTGAAGATAGATGTTCGACACAACTCAATATCTTGGTTAAGAATAAAGAAGGGCAACCCTATACTAAAGCACCTGATATGCACTGGTCCGAAAAAGGGCTGGATCACAAGGTTCTATTACACACAGCCTATTTATATCAAAAATCCACTTAATAAAAAGGGGGTACGGTCCAACAAAACTATAAATTTTTGAAATCTTGAATCTGTTTCTATAAAGCTTACAAGGACTATCAAAGCAAGAAGAACAAGACCAAGAAAAATAACGTTTTTTTGGCAGGGTGAAGAAGAATTGTACCATGAAAAGAGGGGGAAGAATTGGACATCCAAAGACAATTAGAAAGTTTCTCACTTGGAAACAAAACAGTATTAGAACTTCCATTAATAACTCCTCCAACTTCCATATTATTTTCTTTTTATCGGGTACAAGAATTGTGAAAAATAGGGATGTGGTTTTTTTTTTTTTTTTTTTTTTAAGCAATGGGAAATGAGGTATTTTGGGCTAGTAAAGTTGTGATTAACAACATTAAAAAGGTAATGTTACAAGTAATTAGGGAGCAATGAAGAAGGGTCATTGCCATGTAAAAGATACTCAAAATTTAAAAGAAGAAAATAACAATGCATGAAAGACGAGATTTTTCTTCCTTGGGAAGAGTAGATTGATGGGGTATATAAACAAGATTGCTCAATGTGGTAAGCAAGAGCTTTCTTCTTGCAATGGAAGATGGGCACATTCTCTATTTCCTATTTTGCCCCTGCTCTCTTACCTTTTTTTGTCAAATTTGTTTTTCTTGTTTATTGTTTATGTTGCTTCTTATTCTTAATCTTATTTGACCATACAAATTTTGAAGTTAAAATTTCAAATTTGTAACTTCAAGTTTTTAAAGTTGTACAGTATTTAAAAATACAAGATATCAACGGTCCGGGCTCATACCGCTCAATATATATTATTTTTATCTTAATTTATATAATACGAATAGAATTTAAATAATTAGTTATTAAAATTATTTAAGTTTTTAATTATTGTGATTTATAATAGTTTTTCTTCTATTTCAATTTAAATGATACTGATATAACTTTGAGAGTCAGTCAAATATTTTATATTTTTTAAGTTGTTAATTATATGATTTATAATATTTTTTTACATAATTTTTTAATAAGACTCTCTCCATCTCAGTTTATGTGACACGAATAAAATTTCGATAGTCAATCAAATTTTTTGATATATATATATTTTATATTAAGTTCTTTGTATTATTATTTACAATACATTTTATCTCATTTCAAATAATATATGTTACTTTATGGCTTCTTCTGCCACATCAATTTATGTGATACTAATATAATTTCGATAGTGAACCAAATTTTTTATGTTAACGTACCATTTGTGTCTGTTTACCTTTTCTAATAAATATTATTAATTTTTAATGCTTAAATGACCATAATAATTAATTAGCGGTTATATAGTAAAATCACGATTAAAGAAACGAAGTGGATATGTCTTAAATGGCTCATAATAACATATTAGAAGTGATATAGCAAAATTACTATAAAAATAGGTGTGAAAAAAATGTAAGCAGGTCTTATATAAAGATGATAAGTTAATTTAAAACATCAATAGTCAATTTATCTTTTTATTTTATTTTATTTTTTATTAAATATTATTAAATTTTTTAATACTTAAATGACTTATAATAAATTAATTAGGAATAAAATAGTAAAATTACGATTGAAGCACATATATCATAAATATCTATTTTATTTTTTTATTACATATTATTAATTTTTTTAATATGTAAATGACATATAATAACTAATTAGAGATGATATAATAAAATTACGGATCAAGCAAACATGGCGACACTCACTTGCTTCCTTCCTTCTTCTGTATATTAGAAAAGAATATGTTATTTAAAATAAATTAAAAATTTTATAAGTGAATGTTCGAGAAATCTAAAAAATAGACTAAAGATTCGTTTGACAATGAAACTTAAAAATGTATCACTTTATTTGATATTTGATATTTTGAAGTTGAAAATAGAGATTGAATTATGTTTGGCCATAATATTTTTAAAAATATTTTAAATTTTGAATGTACTTTTGTATAATGTGATAAAAAAAATGAGTCTAAAAAAAGTGAAAACACCTCAAGAGGTGTTTCTCAAAAAATTAAAAATTATGAAAATGTATTTCGAAGTACGTTTTTTATTTTCATGACCAAACAAATATTTCAAAATAAAGCAAAAACATATTTCAAAATATTGTGAATAATATTTATGGCCAAACGCCTACTAAGTCAATTTTAATAATGCGAATTATATTTTTAAAATTTGATCAAATTCACATTTTTTGATCCAAAATCGATTAGTTGTTAGTTTCGATTTCTAATACTATTCGTTATTTCTTATACTTCTGTTATAATAATACCCTTATACTTACTATTTTTTTTAGAGAATGCTTCGTTATGCTATCTTTATATTTTATCGTGATTCTTCATTTTTGATATTCTTTCTCCAAACTATTTTGTTATAATTTTTCTTGAATCGATGATCTATGAAAAATGACATCTTTATCTACTAAAATAATAAGTTTTGTGTACACATCACCATATTCAAACTTCACTTCTGTAATTATACAAATATATTATTGTTGTTATTTTCCTGTTTGTGCATTTGGTGACATTTTGATTTTTATTTTAAGTTCATGTTAATTGGCTTGATAGCTATACCTTTGATGTAAAATATAACCTCAATTAGGCTTTTTCAACTGGTTAATCCTGGAGTCGAACCAAATGGAGCCAAATTATTTTAACTTGTAACCAAAATATTTTAACTTGGTACTGTACTTGTGGATCAGAGACTTGCCTTATAGATATAGAGCTATAGAATTATCATCCAAACAAATTGGCGTAAGAGCTGAATTCAACCAGATTAATTTCAATAGCTAAAATGACTTTAATAAATACTTATGTTGAGAATAATTTTTTGTCTAATAAGAAGTGGGTTATTAATTCCGATTATTTGCATCATGTGTGTTCTAATAGGTACTTGTTTTCTAAAGATAATTTTGTTGAAGGGGGAGTTTCTTATACTTTATTGGGATCTACTATTATAGATATTGCTACAATTTCAATATCAGACTTATCTGATGTTGATATCATCAATATGTGACATAAATATAGATAAATTACATAAATTTCATACTTAAGAGATTATAATTCTTAATATTCTTTATTTTTTAAAAATTTACATAAAATTCTATTTTTCAACTTTACTCTTGATACATATGAAAACCCCACATCTTATTTTTACTCCACCATTAACTCATTCAAGATTTTCTTCCCTAAAATATCTCCCTAATTATCAACAATTGAATCATCTTCCTTCCTGATTTTTTCTCCTCCTCCATTAATACATGCAACTTTTTTTTTTCATCTCCTAAAATCTCTCTCATTTTAAAAAAAATATCTATTGATACATATATAAATTTATTTAGTTATTCATACATGTTTATTTTTGTAATGGTGGTTCATATTAATGATAAATATGATATTGCTATATGGGTATTATGATGATTATACGATAGATACATTTTGTGTGATTTTAATGGGTGATACATATAATATTAATGGGTGATACATATTGTATTATGGTGATTCATATGATATTAATGTGTGATATATATGGTATTATGGTGATTCATATGGTAGATACAATTATTTATTTCAATTATTGGGTGATTCATATATATGGTATTATGGTGATTCATATGGTAGAGATAATTATTTATTTCAATTATTGAGTGATCCATATGGTATTAATGAGTGATATATATGGTATTATGATGATTCATATGGTAGATACAATTATTTATTTCAATTATTGGGTGATTCATATGTTATTAATGAAATGTAATGGTGTAGTCAGTGTAGGAAACAAAAGTAATAATATTTTTTTTAAAAAGACTAAAAGCAGAATTGAAACATATTAAAATTAAATCTAAAAAAAGCAGATTAAAATTAAAGACGAAAAAAGAGAAAAAAGACCAAAAAACATATCTTTCATAATTAAAGACAAAAAAGAGAAACATAATTAAAATATCTAAATTAAATCTAGAAAAGAGAGAAAAATTAGATATTTTTTCTTAAATAAAAGAATACAATGAGAATCTATTATTTCCTTAAATAAAAATCTTGTTAGTTTCAAATGTATAACTTTTTTATATGTATCACCATATAACATAGGTATCACTATTTCAGAAAAAGGGATAAAATATAATTAACAAAATAGTCAAAATTTTATGTAATATCACTTAAAGATTCAGAGATTTATGTAAGTTACCCTAAACCTATTAGGGCTTTTCGGGATGTGAAGTAAATTTGTTATGTCAGCTAATATTAGGTCAAGATAGAGATTTGTAAAGACAAATTTTCAGAAATAACTTACATTACGCAATGAATGAAGCCTCATAATTAAAGCTTGTCTAATTACAGAGCGTAACTAAAGATTGTATATATAAATACACATTCTCTTTAAAGATTTATATATAAATTGCAAAATTTATTTTATATACAAATACAAACCTTTAGAGATTTGTATATAAAATCCAAATTAAAATTTTCAAACTGTCCAACCATTTCAGTTCTCTCTTAATATTGGTATGATTTGAATAATTCTTAACATTTTATTTTAAAAAAATTATATAAGAGTCACTCTATTATGGAGATGTCTCATTTATTTTGCAAAATAATAATAATAATAATAAGAACAACCTTTAATATGGTACATAAGTATTGATTAAGAGTGTACAATATTGTTTGTTCTGTACAATTTTTCGTACAAAATCTGTATAAAAGGGTAGTGGTTGCAGACTTGCAGTAATGCAGGTTATACTATCCCAACTCATGTTTTATCAAGAACAAATATTTTTCTATACGAATTCAGATTAATCGATTCCCATAAAAGATACGTAACACAGAGTGAAAATGAAAAACCAAAAATATGATTGGTGGTCCAAAATTGTGAATAATGTATGTAGTCGACCATGGTTTCTCATGTAGAAAAGGTCAATTGATGTGTTAAAACATCGTACGTCAAGTAATATTTGTTCAACTAATATTCTCTTAAATTTTTCATATGATGTGATGTATGTGTTACTTATCTATTTAATCTTTATTTATTGCTTTATTTACTAGCATTACGTAACCATTATTATTTGTCTATAGGTTTCCTAAATGTGTTGGTCAATGTTATCCTTTATTATTAATAGCATGATTCATTATTCTTTTTGTTCACTAAGAGAACTATATTGCCATTTTTCAAGTGCATACAAGATAAACGTTGTTCCAATATAATAGTTTAAAAATCACATTGAAGAGATAAATCATAGTGAATTACTGTGCTATTTTTTAGTGCATACAAGATAAATTTTGCTCCAATACGATAATTCGTAAATCATATTAAAGAGATATATTATATGCAAGTTTCATATAATAAACTCACTCGACTAAAAAAGTTTTAACAAGATATATTTAAATCAATATAACTACTTATGTAGATAACTGTTTAATCAAATGCAGATATATACCACTGATGGTTTTTAGGTGTCATAGGGAATTTAAATCATATCCAAACACGATATTACTGATTTTCTTATTTGAAATTAAGAGTTAGATTGTACAAGGTTGGATTCTACCCAAATACTTTTCTTTTTTGTCCTGTACTTCCAAATACCCTGAACCTTTGCCACGAAAATTAAAGGAAGATCATAATACTGGTTTACACATCTAGTATCTAAAACCAACTTTTACTTAATTCAGATTCATTCTACATACGATAAATTTAACGACGACAAGTTTCATATCAAGAATTTCTCTATTCAAACAGCTCAAGTTGAACTTGAGACTTATAATTAAATCCATCTACGATATTGACACATATAAAAATCCCAAGTGAAGATATCGATTGTATAAAAAAATTGATTGTATATATGCGAATAATCAGAAGCAGACCTATTTTTAAGATAGGAAAGTCGTTGACGCTTAATAACCTCAAAAAAAATGTATGTATATATATCAAATCAACCGGTGGAATCACTTTACCTTTGTTTTTAAGAGTGACATGTATTAGCGCTCCTAATAATAAAAGCAAAGTGATTCCACCTGAAATTGGTACTCACTTTAGCATTTTCCCAAATTTTATTTTTTTGACATTTTAGCAGTCACAACCTATTTTTTGCGTTGTTTTTTTCTTTTGTTTTTCGCGAGTTCCACCCTAAATTTGTAATACGTACTTGACATGCCTAAGTTGTTTGAAGAAAAAATTAATATGTTCGTATTAAAGATGTCGATACTTCCAACACACTTTTAATTCCTGAATTCATACAACATAATTTTTCGATCAATAAACACCTTCCTAGCCCTCTAGCTCTGACTCCGCATCCCTCCATGATCCATCCTACCATGTATATCCCTCCTAATAAAGTCAGGGTCCTTTAATTTGAAAACAAGTTATTTTGAGATTAATTTTAAAAATAACACTATAATTTTAGAATAAGTTCTTACATGTATTTTATAATTAATTTTAAAATTAATTATCTCTTACCTCTGTACCAAGCGAGCTCCAGAAGATTATATCTCACATAAAGGAGTTGTGCCAAACAAAAGAGGAAAAGGAGCAAAACTAGTAAGAAAAGAAAGTTGCAGATGCCTAAAACAACCCTCCATAAAAAGCCTAGCAAAAAATGCAAAGATTGGTAGGTCACAGAGGGTACATATTATAAATATCTCTAAAACATTTGGCGGTCGTTTTGTCGAGAAATAAGTTATATCGAAATTAATTATTCTAAAATTAATTATTTTTGAATTAATTATTTCATCGTCAAGGTAGGATGAAACTAAGACTATAATGAGGTGGGATAAATTAACACTATAATGTTGAAATATCTAATTTCAGAATGAGTTATTTCATGCATTTTATTCAATTAAATATGAGATAAATTCATCCTAAAATCAATAAGAAATTAGTTATATAATCCCTTATGCGAGAAAATAAAAATCCAGCTTTCTAAATACTGAAGGTTTTGCTGACATTTCAGTACTATTATGGGAAAAAAAGGAATTAAGAAAAAAAGATTTGCATTCTTTAGCCTTATTCATTGAACTGCTAAAAGATACATTTCATTCATTGGCTACATTGTGTGGTTGATTTCCAAGATCCCAATCTGCCTATACCATTTTAAAAAAAGTTGGCAAAAAAGTTTGTGCCCCATTCATGAGAACTTCAGTTTCCTAAATTGTCTACCAGAATTTTAAAAATATCTTCCTTTCCTTTTTTATTTTTTCAGATTCATTATATCAGAATCCTGTTGGCAATTGCCACACAACACAGTCTTTACTTTATACTTCTTTTAAGTCTCAAATTATTTATCACAATTTTTAACAAGAATTATTAAAAATAATCATTCTTAATTTATATTTGTCAAGAGTCGTGTAAATTAAAAAAAAAGTATTTTGGGATGGATAGAGTGCTGCTCTAGTTGCAAATATATTTATTTTAATTTTAAAGAACAAGAAATTATGTATTCCCCATTTCAATTTGTTTGTTTTAGTTACTAATTGTTTTGACAGTCAAAGAATATTTCACTGACAGTTATTTTTTCCTAATATTCTCTAAATATTTTTACTTGCTAACTTCTGTGACTTATAATGCATTTAGATATATAAGTTTTATTTCAAAAGAAATAAAATTCTATGACCTAATCATATTAAATATAAATTAGTTAGACACTTGTACTCAAAATCAAGCCAAATAAATTTAAATAGAGAAGTATAACATCAATCTATATATATATATAAAGGAGAAATATAGAGAGGAGGTGATGTGACACCCTCTATAATCTCCATTGACATTTATCCTTTTTCTCCTTTTTTTGATATTTTTTCCTTCATTCTTTTCTTTTATCAATTTGTTTAATAAATAAAAAGATCTATTGTATTCATTATATCTAATTACATTTTATGAGTTACAAAAGAACCTTCATCCATTTGCATTCTCTATTAAATATTCTCTTCAAGTAACATGTTTTTTCAACTTTCTATATCTAATTTTTATAACTTGAACAACCTCTATATATGTACAGTGATTTATTTGGAGGACAATATTGAATTTTGTAGCCATGGTTGGACGCAAAAGAAGAAAATTGGGGTTGTAAGTTTTTAGTATATGTGTTTTGGGGCATTAGACATCTTTCTTTTTCTATTTTTTGAGCTTAAATTGATTTGAAATTAGTTGAGTTGTACTTGATATTTTAGATTTATAATCATTTGCTAATCTTAATAATTTATTTTGTGTTTTTTCATATATTTGTGATGGTATAATCATTTCTTTCTTTTCATGTATTAACAAGTACAATGATTTATTCGAAGGACAATATTGAATTTTGTAGCCATGATTGGACGCAAAAGAAGAAAAATGAGATTGTAAGTTTTTAGTATGTGTGTTTTTGGGCATTAGGCATCTTTCTTTTTCAGTTTCTTGAGCTTAAATTGGTTTAAAATTATTTGAATTGTAGTTGATATTTTAGATTTACAATCATTTGTTAATCTTAACAAACAAAATTTTTTTCTGTCTTTTCATATATTTGTGATGATATGATCATTTCTTTCTTTTCATATATTAATAAGAGTAAATACATAATTACCCCACTGATGTTGGCTGAGATTTTCAAAAAGACACCTAAACTTTGAATTTGACCTATTACCCCACGATTCTTACTTAATTCGTTGTAAACACACCATTTTGACCCCCTGAGTGTATACACGCGCCACAGGCACGTGAAAGGGCTCGAATTTGATTTTTTGGACCAATCAAAAGCTGCCACATGTAAAATAATTGATTTATAATTTATATTCTTTTTTTTAATAATATTTATTTATTTCATAAAATTATCTCTACCTCTCATCTCCCCCCCCCCCCACCCCACCCACTCTTTTTCTTCAACTCAATTCACCATTAAAGCTTTCATTGAAGTTTTTTTTTAAAAAAAAAATCATTCATTAAAGCTCCATTTTACAATTAAATCATATCATTTAACTACCCAGCATTTCTTCTTCAACACAATGTCTTCTTCAACACCATTAAAGTTGTTCAATACAATGTCACCATTAAAGCTCCTCCATTGAAGTTTTTTTTTTAAAATCATATCATTAAAGCTCCATTTTAAAGTTAAATCATATCATTTAAATATCTTTAAAACTCAATTCAATAATAAAACTTTCAATTCAATCATAAAACTATTTTTTGAAGTGATTTGAACAAAAAAAAAGAACGAAAATGCATACTGACGGAGTGTGGGAGGGGGTTGGGGGGTTAGGGAGGAGATGCTGATGGGGGTGGGGATGTTGGACGGGAGGTAGGGGTTGAGGGGAGTTACTGACGCGGGGGAGGGGGGAGAGGTGCTGGATGGGGGGAGGAAGAGGGGTGGGTGGGGTGTTAAATTAAATAAAAAAGAAAATTTTATTAAAAAAATAAAATTAAACGTAGTTGACACATGACAACACCTGATTGGCGTGTCTTCACTCACTTTGTTGTGACTGAGATTCAGCGAAAAATGGTGCATTTGCAATGAAATAAAGAAGAATCGTGGGGTAATAGGTCGATGTTAAAGTTTAGGTGTCTTTTTGAAAATCTCAGACAAGATCAGTGATGTAATTACGTATTACTCTATTAACAACTATACATACTTTAATGTATAGCATAGGAACAACTGGTAAGAAGTTGTTATTCTTATTA
Source organism: Capsicum annuum (assembly GCF_002878395.1). NCBI lineage: Eukaryota > Viridiplantae > Streptophyta > Magnoliopsida > Solanales > Solanaceae > Capsicum > Capsicum annuum. The sequence goes on along the minus strand of NC_061121.1, from coordinate 29,362,979 downwards.
TTGAGTACTAATACTGTTAGCTTTATGCCATGAAAAATGTTGATGTGCAGTACTCCTGTCAGGTCTAAAGTAATATATCATGTGGCTCCAACGACAAAATAAATTAATGATAATAGATAGATTGAGCAAGTGGAGAGTGCAAGTAGAGAAAGGATGTGTCTTATGCAAAATACGGGATTAAGATAGAAATTACCTGTTTACTCATTATAATTTTGCCAGAATGCTATGAAATACGCTATTATATGATTGCAACTTTTAACTACACAGGCTTAGCCTACTCTTATGGGAACAAGTCCTAACATTAAAGATGATCAACAACACTAAAGGAAGGTCAAAGTAAGCCAAAATCTTTAGAATATTTTATGCTCTATATACATATGTCATCCCCTTTTCCTAAGCCTCCAGCAATATAGATTTTCTTAGTATTTGTTTGATAATAGCACATGAGTTACTAGGAATCGAGAGGTCTGAAGGTGTTTTGCTTTATGTTTTACATTATATTTGTATTGAAATTCATCATGAGTAGTAATATACAAAATTATGGAAGGACCAATTTAATTATTGAACCTCAATTTGGTGTAAAGAATTATAGAATTTCACTATCTCGGATAGTGAATATTTTTCAATTTCAGTTTTAAGGTTGCAGATTCAAATCCACCATGGAAGCAAAAAGGTGAGAGATTTTAGAAAAAAATAAAAAGAAATTTATTTTCTTTTACTTTTTCTACCTAAGTTAACCACTCAAATACTACTCCATCTTAGTGTTACTTTAGTCATAGTTTTTAGACTAACACTAATTTTTCTTTCTTATTATTTTTATGTGGTAGTTTAGGCTATCGAAAAATTGTACATTAAGATCAAATGTCAAAGCAAACTTTTATGAAAAGTGATGCGACACATTTTTCGGCTAAGAAAAGCTAGCCTTAATTTATATTTTACGTTTAAAAAATAGTCAAAAGTCAATCTTTTAACTCTCTTTATTATGTTAAACGTGTTATGTTTATTGTTTTTTTTTATCTCTCTTAATTATTGTTGAATTTTCAACGGTCCATTTAATTATAATTTTAGTAAATATATACAGGAGTCATGTCTAACACTTTCATCATAAGGATGAAACCTTGAAAAAGAAAAAAATAGTTTTGAAATTTTTCTTTTTTTTTTTAAACTACTCATTTTAATTAATCTCAATATTTTCGATATCTATTTTATGATTACAAAAATGTGTAAAATCGTATCAACTAAAGAGAGAGAGAATCGATGACACAACGTCTATGGACATATATTTTTACATGTTCACATTTGAATATTTTTAATGTAAAAATATTTTTCTAAATAATTTGTAGAAATTGAGGTTAAAATCAATTTATTTCATTCATCTTTACTTCTTAAATATTAAAATTATACGTTACAACAACTCCTAAATTCACGTTTTTAATCTGATACATGTCTCTTTTTTTGAAATTCTTTTTGGTGCAAAATTCTTTTTTCTTACTCTAGCTAGCTAGAACTTTAACTACTATTAATTGTTTAAAATTAATACACTTAATAATATTGATGCCATTAAAATTTCTTAATGCACATTACTCATCTTTTGCAACCACTCAATGTTCATTACCTTATTTAGTACCTATAATTATTATACAAATTTAATTACTTCAAATAATAACATATTATCAATGCAGATTCAATATGCGATCAAAGAAAGATGCTTGAGACAGAGGAGTTATAATCCAAAATGCAATAGAGTGTGTTGTGACACCTCTCCATGACCATCATTTCTATTTTATTTTTCTTCCTTTTTAGTGTTTTCCTTTTTTATTCCATTCATGTTCTACCTTTAAAAAGATCTAAAAGTCGCAACTAATTCTGACAAAAATGCCATCCTTTTTTTATTTTCAAGCACAAATTTTTTTTTTCCTATTTAAACTAAATAAATCATTTCACATAAAACTTTTGAAAAGTGCTTTTTAAAACAGTTTGGATGTACTTAAATACACTATAAAGAGTTACTTTAATAATGTAATTGTTTTGACAATCTTTCATATATCAAAGGAGAAGAAAATTTTCGTTTTAAGAAGTCTTGATTTGTTTCATTGGCTCCATAAAATATACAAACTGAATTTTTTTGAAAGTGGACGAAAATGATAAAATAAATAGCTGCTGACTGATCTATAGTTCTCGCGAAAAGTATTTTTTTTCATATCTAACACACTCTTGAATCTTGATATCTCCTTTAAGTCCAAAAAAAAAAACGTGTTCGTCTTTTTTCTGATGTCATTCAGTTCTTATGAGTTTTCCTCTTATAAATTTTAAATTAATATTAATGATGATCTATATAATATTTTTTTTCCTGAAAAGCTATGATGGTATTAGTGAATTAGCAACGAAATTAGGTGATTAGTGTCATGTATTCATTTTCTCACTAATTTTAATATTTTTATCACAACAAGAGAGACGGGTTGATAAAACTTAGATATTGCACAAAAGATAGTGAAACAATAAAGCATTAGAAGTATAGTATCTCTTTCTCCCCCTGTCAACAATCGGACATAGGCTCTTAACTAAGTTT
>NC_061121.1:29301316-29357410 GCF_002878395.1 Capsicum annuum | reverse complement strand
TTAATGATTATTCCGTGATTTCACTTCGAATTCATTGTTAGATTCCTTCAATTTCTTGCTAAATTCTTAGAAATTAGGGCTTTGTATTCTTAAACTTTAAGGGTTGATTTGTGCTCAACTTTTGAAAACAACTTCCTTGTCTTTCGAGGTACCTCGTGATGGGTTCAATTTTGAATTTCATTTACGGGCTTCGCGGGTTTGTTCTTTACCTGAAATTTGACCCGACTCGTTATATGGCAATATGGATCTCATTTGACTCCTAATAACGCGTAGATTCTGATTTTGATAGTGTGACGATATTTTGAGATCATGGAGTGAAGACGAACGTTTTGTGGATGATTCAAGGATTTGCGGTTCGCCTTCGAGGTGGGCTTCTGTCTACTCTTACTCACAAGATAATGCGTTTTATATATTGCATGTGAATATGAATGTTAAGATTAATTATGGGTAGAATACCGTGACTTAATCTTTATTATTGAGGTTTAGGAATTTGATAAGTAATTTGACCTATAAGGTGAAATGCTTATTACATTTTTAGGATCCTATTATTTTCTTCATAGCCTGAACTAATTCATAGAATGATTATGATATTATGCTAGATTTGACATGTAGCATAAACGTTGGAAACGTGATTAGTATGAGCATCCTTATCTGAACTATTTAGCGACCTTGACACTGTAATTCAGGTAGAGTTGACTTAATTGCTCATGTTATAGGTGGAATTTCTATCGTAGAGCTAATTATAGTCTAGTTTGGAGTAGAAATTGACTAAATATGAAATTCGAGGATTAGAAGTGGGTTCCTCCGGTCCACCTTATACCAAGACTAGTGTTAGCCATTGTGGACTTATTTGCGCATATTAGATATAGCTGAGACTATGAGCCTTTAGTATAAGGTACTTTGTGACTTGGTGAATGATGATGATTTTTCTCGGGTTATGATTAATGACTTGTCGCTATGATATGACTTTCGAATTTGATTTATGATATGGTTTATCGACATGCTTAATAATATAGGCATAAATATAGTTATGATATATGGCCTATAGATATGAGATGCCTTGTAGATATGATATGATTCATAGTTATGATATATGACCTATAAATATGAGATGCCTTATAAATATGATATGCCTCATAGTTATGATATATGACCTATAGATATGAGATGCCTCATACTCATGATATATAGGCTATAGACATGATATGCCTCATAGGCTTATAGATGTGATATGACTTATAAATTTAATGTGTCCTATAAATATGATATGCCTTATAGAGATAATGTGGCCTATAGACGTGACATGACTCATAGATGTGATTTATAGCCTATAAATATGACATGCTTTATAGGTCTGAGATGGCCTATCAATATGGTTATTGATATGGGTTTCGGATATGTATATAGGCCTAAGGCCGTGATTATGATGATTATAATTATTCCAAACATATTATTGGGCCCAAGGCCGTGAGTATGATATTGGTTGGATTTCAAAAAATAGTTATTCCTTGTAAAGGACGTGTCTATAGTTTGTAGGGGTGGTAGTGTTTATGACTTGAGAAAAGACATAAAGTGCCCTCTCAACTGGTCCGACTTTTTCAAAAAGACACCTAAACTATACGGGTGACCTGTTACCCCACGAAACTTATCTAAACCATTTTAAATACACCATTTTGACCAAAATTTTCAGCAATCCTCAATTTTAAAGAGGCGTGTGTTTGGCACTCTCTATTTAATTAATAATTTAAATTAATTATTAATAAAAGATCGGGTTTAACCTTTTAACCCGACTCGAGTCTCATAAAATACCCTAAAAGTTCTTTCTCTCTCATTTCCAATTTCTCTCATTCTCTCACTTGTCTCACTTTACTCTTTCCTTTTCTTTCGCAGCAGAGATAATAAGATCACAATTGAAGGAGATTGAAGGACCTTAGGTGATTAATTTGTTTGGGGAAATACCTATTAAACAATAGTGGAGGATTTTACAGGTTAGAGTTTTATGCATTTAAGTTCTGATGTTTCTAATTTTTGATTTTTTTTTTTAAAGTTGTGTTTTTTTGGGAAAAATATAGTTTTAGGTAATAATTTAGTGAAGTTGATGCTAATATGAACTTATTGAGTTATGCATGTATTACGTGTTTGTAGGATTTTCACATATGTAGTTGTTATTGTTACCGTGTTGTACTAGCATATGTAGTTGCAACTTAATTCTTTTTGGGTGTGGGTCAAGTGGGGGGTAGGGTAGGGTGTTGGGGGTGTGGGGCCCACTTGTATTGTTTAATATGCATAAAACAATGCTCTTAAAGTTTCAACTATTGAAATTTTTCTCTTTGTTTACTGATTTCAATGTGTTTGTGTGGTTGAATTGTTGCTTTTTCAGGAATTTTGTAATGTGTTTTGTTCTGGTATCTTTAATATGGTATCATGGGGTGAAATAGAATTTGGTCCCCCACCTGAATATATTGGTAGATCTGTGACTGAGTTTTTCGATAAAGATGTTGATATGATATCTTACTTTGAATTAAGAGACTACATAAAATATCTAGGATATACAACCCAGCATGATTTCTTTGTTAAATGGAATGGTTATTTGGTAGGAATTAAATGTGATAAGGTTATTTGTGACATTGTCAGCAAGTTAAAAAATGGGGATGAACTTGAGGTGCATGTTTCACATGGGGCCAGTGAACCTGATCAGGCCCTACTTGAATTGAAGTATGTCCCCAATACAAGTGACAATGGGGTAGGTGAGGAATATTTGAACCCTATTAATGAGGGTGATGCTTCTAGCCCTAATTTTCAGCCTTGTACTCCCAATTTTCCTTCCAACCCTTATGATGAACATCCTCCTTCTAATATACCTTCCAACTTTTTTGACCCTACAATAGATGAGGATTCACGTGATGATGATTTAGAGGATGATTCAGATTTAGAAAGGACTACTAGTGAAAACAGTGATGTTGATAGTGATGTTCATCAAGAATATATTGATAAGTCAATACAGTGCAATTTGTCTTGGAATGGGGAAAAAGGTTTTGAGATTGTTGACAAGGGTTGTACTCATACTGTTGACATTGTTAGTAGGAGTTTGTAATACCCCACACTTTTCCTAGCTTAATTTCGCTCCTAGAATGTCTAGGGTTAGTTTCAAAAATGAATAACATTTATTTCATATGGAATTTTCTAGATTTAGACCTTCCATTGTGTGGGAAATTGAATAAACTTTCCATCAATGCCAAATTCGTCCAAATCCGACACTCGGTGAAGAAGTTAAAGCATTTTTAGTAATGTAGTATCCTACCTGGGTACTCACTGCATCGCGGTGGATGCCAAAATGATAATCGTCATATTCCAGTGGACCTCCGTGATATTAGCGCATCGCGGAGAGGTCCAAATTCCCAATTGTCAATTTTCAGTGGTGCAATGCGATAGCACTGCATCGCGCCAGAGTGTAAATTCGTACTCATCCTTTTCCAGTAGCTTAACGCAATTTCACCGTGTCACGGTGAAGGGGTAATTGCCATATTATTGATCCATAAGTTGAATGCTTGTGTCATGACTTTAATCCTAATTATGTGAGCCAAGTGGAGCTAAGAACATTAAATTCATTCAAAGTTTGGTGTCAAATTCTACAAGGTCAAATTTGAAAGTGAATAACTTTTGATATATGTAGAATCTTCCATCTCAAGACCTACTAAATTGTAGATAATTGAATTATCTTTCCAACGATACCAATTTCACCTTAATCTGCCACCCGAACGAAAAGTTATAGCCACTTTAGTGTGAGATAGTAAGCTGCCGCGATGGTACCGCGTCGCACTAAGGAACAAAATCGGGATGCGGGTTACGAATTTCTACTTTAAATTAATGAGGGGCATTATTTTTCCCCCATTATCCTACTTTACTCCCAAGAACAAACCCTAATCAATTCTCTTCTAGATTCATCCATTCCATCACCTTCTATTCAAGGAAACAATCAAGAATTAAGCTTTCTATTCCAAAAAGTTCAAGAAATTCATTCAAGAACATTCCCAAGAACATCAATTTGAGTTATCTTCTTCAAGAAACAATATTCAAGAACACAAATAGGAATTCAAGTCAACTTATTCATCAATTCTCTTTCAAAAGAAAACCCTAAAGCTCAAACTTACTCTCCAAGAAATCCAATTTTCCTCATCAATTCTCCAAGATAGTTCAAGATTAAGAATTTCCAATTCAAAAACTCCAATAACTCATCTTTAAAAGCATCATAGGAATTCAAGATTCAAGCTTTCTCATCTAAGATCATCAATTAAGATATGTGAGGTTTATGAACAAGGATCTCCTTTCATCTTTTTGCCCAAAATTAGTTTTCAATCACAAATTTGCATGACTTTATATGAAATTACATGAGATTTGAATTAGGGTTCATGCCCATTATTTCTACTTGCATGATTATGAGTTTTTGAATGATCTTGAAGATGAATTGCATGTCTATTTTCACATTTTCATACTTGTTGCAGAAATTTCCAGATTTTGAGATGAAATATCATTATTTTCATTATAAAGCATGATTATTATGATGTTTTGACATGAGATTGTTGCATGGGTTGCTACCCCAAAGATTTAATATTCAAGAAAGACGATGCTTTAAACATCCATGAGCTGATTATTTCAGATTTACAAGAAAGTTTTGATCTTTTGATCCTCAGATAAGTTTTGGAATCCACTTTACAGAATCTTTACAGATTACAAAAAGTAAAATAGCTTTATTTACAGATTTATTCAGATGAGTGCATAACCGGTTTCATAATAAACCCTTATGCTAGTTTTAAAGTGAATTTCCAACAAGATGAGCGTAGCAAATTAAAGAGAGTAGTATTTAGCACCGAGTTGGGTTTGATTTCAAGGTCTCATGCCCCAGAACTACGTGCCACCGTAGGATTGAGATTAAGTGCCCATAGTGGGCAGAGATATGATCACTTAAGCTGAGGTTATACTCCCTGGCAAGAGTATGACACCTCTCCCCAACGTGAGGTTCCTTCCTTAGGAGGACGAGACGTTGGATTCCATGTAGCTCGCATGGTTTATGCCGGTTAAGAGAATCTCCTTATTAGTAAAGATTTTCAGAATAGTATCAAAGTATTTTTCCTAAAGTTTTAGAGCTTACAAACTACAGATCTTAGAACAGAAAGAGTAACATAAAAGCTTTTAGAAAACTAAGTGTAAAGACTCATAAATTTTACTCAGATTATACTTTATATAAAAATATTAATTTCAGATTTTATATTTCAGCTTTCAGATTTCAGATTTAAGAGTGAGCCCTTTCTACACTTAGATAATATAATTTAAAGAGAGAATACAAGTACAACTTTTAGAACTAAATGTAATAACTCCCTAAATTTATAAAGTTTGATTTACTATGTATGATTTCAAATTTCAGTTTTTAGATATTCCAGCTTATGTGAGTCATTTCATTTAGCATGCATTGTTTTACAAAGGGAAAAGGCATCATTTCCACCCCATACTATACACGAAAAGTCTAAGCCACACTTAAATTATATAAGTGACCTATTACACACCTTAAATATATAAAAGTGATATTATTACCTCCCCGCAACCCCCATTCTAAGGCGCGTGTATTACACTTATTTTAGACGCGTCCAGCCTATTAAATAACAAAAGTAAACGGCTAAAAACATTAAGGTAAAAGGCATTGTTTCCACCCCAAAATATTGTCGAAAATTCAAATCCACACCTAAACTATATAAGTGACCTATTACACACCTTAACTATACAAAAATGATACTTTTTATTGATGTGGTGCTGACGTGGCAGCGTGTGTAAAACACTACACCACATGCAAGTGGTGGTAGCCTGACAGGGTGTAAATAGTTTAACTTTTTTATAGTTTAGGTGTGTAATAGGTCACTAGTATAGTTTAGGTGTGGCTTCGAATTTTTAAGTATAGTTTGGGGCGGAAACGATGCCTCTTTCCTTTTACAAATTATGATGATGAGATAATATTTTACTTATGCATTCACCCCCATATGCCCAGTACAATCCAAAAGTACTGATCCACATATATGTGTATGTGCTATATTATCTCATAATATAGGTACGAGTTGTAGCACGCATACCATATTCAGACAGTTTGTAGATTCCATCCTGTAGATGATGAGTCCTCCTACTTCGGGGACTTTAGTTAGATGTTGTTTATGTACCTTACTTTCTTACTCATATGTATTGATTAGTAGTAGTTGGAGTTGTGCCCCAGCTATCTATAGTCAGTATAGTAGAGGCTTTACAGATGTTAGTAAGAGTCAGTCTTGTAATTTCAGTCTCTCTTTTCAGACTTTATCAGAATGTAAAACTGTATCAGTATTTATATTTTCATAGATTCCATCATTATTATGTTTCCGCACAGTAAATCAGTCATTTTATACATATTTTATTAGTTTCTTATCAGTATGCTAGTTCATGGGTTAGCTTGGGATCACTTGTGGTCCTAAGCATCGTGTGACATCTCGGGATAGATTTTCGGGGCGTTACAAAGTTGTAGTTACAGAGCTTGGCAGGTTAGGGGTGTTCCTTATTCTCATGGTGTTGCTGCCCTTCACCTCAGGGAATATGAGCCTATTAATTTTGTGGACAACTGCTATCAAAAGGATACCTACCTCAACACATATGCTAATTTTATCCAGCCAACGAATAACACAAAAATGTGTCCAGCATTAAACAATCCTACTGTGAAACCACCAAAGATCAGGAAGCTGCCTGGAAGACCAAGTAAAATTAGAAGAAATGAGGCTAATGAAAGTCAAAAAACTAGAAAACTTAGCAAATGTGGTACTGCTATTAATTATAGAAAATATGGTATACAAGGACATAATAAAAGAGGACGTCCTACAAGAGATTAACCTGGTACAAGTCAATCAGCTGGAACATATTCTTAGGCACGGGTATTTTTATAATCATTACCTAATGTAAATTATATTAAGTACAAGGAATAATCTTTTAAAACACAGGCTGGAGCTTTTACTGGTAGAGGAAGAGTGTGAGGAAGGGGCAGTGGTCCAAGTCATACAACTGGAATATCTTATCAGCAAGAGGTATATTTATTTATTTGTCAGTATCAAATTCTTTTTAAGTATATGTACTAATATCTCAATGATCAGGCCACCACAAACATTACAAGTGCTACTAGAGGAAGAGGTAGAGGAAAAAATAGTGTTTTAGGTGGTTCAAGTGTTTCAGATGTCTCAACTATTCCACGTCAATCAGAGGGAATTTCTTTACAAACATAGGTAATATTACGTAATCAAACAATTATTTTTTGATTGGAATATATGCTGATTTTAGTGTCCATACACAGTCTTCTATAAGTGGTAGATGAAGAGGAATATCTAGAAGAAGGGGTAGTGGAAGAGGAAGAGGAATAACTCAAGAGAGCCAAACCAGTTCTGGTAGTGAAAGGGGCATAAGAGGGTGAATGCCTCCTCAAAGACAAGACCATGAGGACACCAGTGGAGGACATAAAAGACCTTTTAAAAGGCCAAGGATGGTAGCAATTGGAATATACCAAGACGAAGATGGATTTACCACTCTTAATGTAAGTAGTTTGTAGAATTTTTCTTCACTTACTCATATTTGTCGCCTTATAATTTTTGTAATTTGTTTGTGCAACCTAGATTGCCAAAGTAGATGAGTCATTAGCACTGGTGCAAAGGTCATAAAGAGATCTGATATTGTAACTGGTGATATTGGCTATACACCAAGACAAAGATTTAAATAGAAAGGAAAGTTGGCCATTACCAATACCAAACTTGAAAGAATGGGGGCTGAAAAGATTATTTAAACAAGGTCTGCAGCTACTGCCAAAACTCAATGCAAAAACAGTTCAAATAGGAAGACTCATGTTCCATGGAAGTAGGCATCTTACTGATATGATGTGTATATTTTTGTGGCAATTGTTGACATTGTCTCAAATAATTAGTTTTTGTATATTTTGTTGTTGGTGATTGCATTTTGATCTTACTTTATAGCAATCAAACAATGTTTTGGGAAGTTTTTTTTGTTTTGTTTTGTACCTTTAGGTATTAAGCTATGTTTTGTTAGGTACCAAACAAAACAAGCTATGTAGTTCAAATTGAAACAATGGTTATGTTGAAATAAAGTCCTCATTTTCTTTCATTGTGATTACCTTGTTACTGTATTGACTATTTAATATGTTTTGAATGCTCACAATTTTCATCAATATCACAATATATTGATACAAAATTGATTGCATAAGTCTTACACAACCAAACAAAATTATATTTTGATAAACAACTGTAATACCCCGAGAATCCAAACCAATATTAGAACCCTGCTTCAAGATTATGAGAAATAAATTATAGTACTTTGGTAGTTTTATGAGAGATTTTGATATATATTAAGGCCTCAAATAACTCTGAGCTATTAGACAAATCAAAATATCCCTTACCAATTGAGCTCTTGAAAAGTATGTTGCTATAGTCGACTTCAAATGAGCATATCTTTCGTTTTACTAAGAATTTTTGAGTTCAGGACCCACCAACAGATAGATAATTGAATTATATTTCCAACAATACCAATTTAGCCTAAATACGATACCCGGGTGAGAAGTTATGACACTTTTAGTGAGAGGTAGCAGCTCACCGCGTCGCACCGGAGTGTAATTTCGCACTCGTCCATTTTCTAGTGGCGCAACACGATAGCAAGACTTTGTGCCATAGTGCAAAATTAGGATCGTCCTTTTTTTAGTAACGTAATACGATAGCACCGCATCGCGCTAGAGTGCAAATTCGCGCTCGTTCTTTTTCCAGTGGCGCAACGCGATAGTACCGCATCGCGCCAGAGTGTAAAATCGACATTTCCAACACTGAGTTTTAATTCTCAAGGGTATTTTAGTCTTTTTCCAAGCCCCTTTATCATTTTAAACAAAAGATTTAACCTATTCTAAGTGTATTATATTAATTTTTCATTGAATTGCTCTCCAAGAAAACCCTAGGCTTCAATATTCAACTTCAAGAAACTCCAAAATTCACCCTTCCTTTTCCATGATAATTCAAAATTCAAGGTTACCAAGTCAAGAACTTTCAAGGATTCTTCAATTAAGGTATTTTAAGTGTTCATCCATGGGTCCTTTCCACCTATGGTGTCCAAGAACCCAATTTCAAATTCAAAGTTGTGATTTTTACAAGTTATTGTGATTTTAACCATGAATCCCCATGAATTTTGATTTTGTACCATGTTTACATGTAATTCTTGTTTTTATTAATCCCCACACGTTTGAAAGGTGTTGTTCGTTGAATTAAACCTCAATTGGTGATTTTAGTAGTGAAGTCATGCTATTACTACAAGTTTTAAAACTATTTCCATGCTTAGCTTGAACCATGAATTGCAAGTGTTTGATGAAATGCCTGTAAGAATGAGTTTTTAAATAAATGCTTACATATCATGTTTTCAAAGTTTTAGTGCAATCTTGTTGTTATTGTTATTGAGTTCTGGGGGTTTGAATACCCAAAATCTAGCTGATTATCTAGTATTCAGTATCTGAATGGTTCAGGATAGTTATGAGCATTTTTGGTTCAGTCAGTCACCATAAACAACTAAACTTAGTTCAGATTAGTGTTCAATGTCTTTCAATTGGGGGTAGGATTTAGCACCAAATAAATACAGAGAGAACGACTTCCCTGTCAGATAGGGAGAGTTGCTAGTAGCAGTTCTTCTATTCCAAAACTACATAGCCAGCATAGGATATGAGGAGTCACCCATCATTTTAGGCTTGACTATCTCTCAGGGGTCACTGGTTAGTTTAGGCTTGACACCCTGCTCCTTCAGGACATCATTTAGTGGATCGACGCAGTCATATGTTAGAACCCGTGGCACGGTACTAACACCCTTTCTAACTGGGGTCACAGGTTGGACCCCAATTATCTCATTTAGGCATGTCGGTTAGATTATATCTCTCACAGTCTCAGTCTAGTATTCAGCTCAGTAGTCAGTTTCAGTTTTAGTGACCATAGCATACAGATATCAGTTATCTATTTATCAGTATTTAGCATTTCAGTTTATAGATTATATTTAGAACATGTGTTATGCTTGGTCATGCATCCTCAGTCTTTACAGACTTTATGTATTCTACTCTGTACTTCATGCTATTCATTCAGGCAGTTATTACTCATGCACATAAAACCATGTATATTAGCTTAACCTCATTTAGCATACTAGTACAGTCAAAGAACTAATCGCATACCCGTTTCTTGCGCTATGATGTTTAATATCATAGGTTTAGATGCTCAATTCTCTGATCGTGCATAGGCATACTAGATTATCAACTGTTGCAGTGGTGAGTCCTCATACTTTGAGGACATGGTTTATTTATCTTAGTTTACCTTATCAGTTCAGTATTTTCTATTCAGTCAATGTTAGTTGGGGGTTTGTCTCATCAACTCTACAGTCAGTCAGTTAGAGGCTTTCAAACACTCTCAGTTAGTTATTTAGTTATTAGGGGCTATTGAAAGTCTTACAGTATTATTTTCAAACAGATGTTTTCAGTATTTTGATTCAGTATCATTTTGCATATTTAACCCTTGTGGCATTTTCAATCAAGTTTCGCACATGCTCTTGGTAATTGTATTAAGTGCTCACAGCCGGTACTAGTATGGGTTAGCTTGTAGTCCTTCAGGACTGTAGGCACCGTGTGACACCCAAGGTGTACTCTCGGGGCGTTACAATCTTGGTATAAAATCCTAAGGTTTTAAAGCATCCTAGGGAGTCTAAAATCCGCGTCGAGTAGATTTATGTGCATGAGTGTGTAGCACGCCACACTTATGGACAAGAGGCTATGAGATGTTTTAGGAAATATTTCCCTTTCTTTCAGTGTTCATATCATGTGAATAATCAAGACCTCAATTTAAACTCTCTATCTAATTCAACTTTTCCTTTCGTTTACAGAATATGACTCCCAGAAAGACTAATGGAAGAAAAACAGAAACCAGCTAGCGCCTCCGCCCATTTAGGAAGATTCCTTGAATGAGCATGTTTCTTATGCAGAGTTCAGAGCTGCATTCACCACTCTAGCTCACTCCGTAACAACCCAAAATATGCGATCAGCTGCTGTTCAGGCCAATACAGTGGCCAATACTACCGCATCTAGAATTTGGGACTTTACTCGAATGAATCCTCCTCTACTTCTGGGATCAAAAGTTCGAAGAGGATCCACAGGAATTCCTAGACATGGTGCAGAAGGTAACAGATATTATGGGGGTGACTTCCAGTGAGAGTGCTAAATTGGCTACTTACCAGCTGCAGGATGTAGCCCATACCTGGTTGAAGCAGTGTAAAGAGGATAGAGGCACAGATGCAGGGCCTATAGAATGAGAGAATTTTGCTACAGCCTTCTTAGATAGATTCTTCCCATTGTAGTTTAGGGAATCCAAAGTGTAGAGTTTATCAAATTGAGGCAGGGCAATATGATTATGAAGGAGTATTTCTTTAAATTTACTTAGTTAGCTAGGTATGCTCCTCATGTGGTGGCTGATAATAGGTCTAGGATGAGAAATTTATTCTTGGGTATCAGATAGTGTGGTCAAGGAGTGTAGGACCACAATATTAATTAAGAAGATGGACTTGTCTAGGCTTATGATCCATGCTCAACAAATTGAGAAGCATAAGAATAAAGAAAAAGAGAGAGAGAGAGCAAGAAGGTTAGGACAGGTAGTTTTAACTTTGCTCAGCCAAGGTCAGAGGGTGGTAACCATCCCTAATTCCGTTAGAAATCATTAGCTCCGGCTTCATCTTCGACTAGTGCTCATGTACCAAAGTTCAGAAATGACAATCGGGATAGGGCGCTAGGCTCTAAGTCCCAAGGCAGTGTAAATAGTGGTCTCACGAATCCTCTTTGTCAAAAATATGGTAGAAACTATCAGAGAGAGTGTAGGGACAACAGTAATATGCTAAGCCAGGCCACAGGATTCGGGAGTGTTGGGTGGTTGCTCATAAGGGAAGGGATGTGTACCACCCGGGCCAATCTCATCAGTCATCGACTCCAGTCGGTCGTCTGACCCAGTAGGGTGCCGCTTTCAGTGCTACTAGCGGTCAACATCAGAACAGGCTCTATGCACGTCAATCTTGACAATATCATGAAAGTTCTCCTAATGTGGTTAATGGTATGTTGTAAGTCTTTCATTTACATGTTTATGCTTTGCTTGACACTGGAGCTTCTCTTTCTTTTGTAACCCCTTATATAACGATCAACTTTGGAGTTAATATGGAAACCTTAACAAAGCCTTTCTCAATATCTACTATAGTGGGTAAGTTCATTATAGCCCAGCGGGTATATAAAAACTGCCAGTTACCTATCTCAAAAAGTCATATCAGTAGACCTTATAAAACTAGAAATGATAGATTTTGATGTCATTCTCGGCATCGATTGGCTT
Organism: Capsicum annuum; assembly: GCF_002878395.1. Taxonomy (NCBI): domain Eukaryota; kingdom Viridiplantae; phylum Streptophyta; class Magnoliopsida; order Solanales; family Solanaceae; genus Capsicum; species Capsicum annuum. Next base: position 29,344,967 of record NC_061121.1, on the reverse strand, counting down.
CATTACAGCTATACTTCAGTTGATTGTAGAAACAAGGTCCTTGAATGGAGGGGTAGTACCACAACGCCTAGGGGTCAACTTATTTCATACCTTAGAGCAAGAAAAATAATATCCAAGGGATGTGTCTATTATCTTGTGCGAGTCAAAGAATCTAGTTTTGAGACTCCCAATCTTGAGTCAGTTCCAGTAGCAAGGGAATTTCTAGATGTTTTCCCTGAAGATCTTCCCAAAGTTCCTCCCAAAAGGGAAATTGACTTTGGAATAGACCTTCTTTCGGTTACTCAGCCTATTTCTATTCTGCCATACAAATGACTCCATTCGAACTCAAAGAGTTGAAAGAATAGTTGAAAGACCTCCTTGATAAGGGATTCATTAGGCCCAACATTTCTCCGTGGGGCGCACCTGTCCTATTCATGCATAAGAAATATGGTTCCCTTAGGATGTGCATCGACTACCGTCAGTTAACAAAGTCACAATCAAGAATAAATATCCACTTCCTAGAATAGATAATTTATTTGACCAACTTCAGGGTGCTAGTTACTTTTCTAAGATAGACATCAAATTCGGCTATCGTCAGCTCAGAGTCAAAGAATGTGACATTATGAAAACACCTTTTCAACCTCGTTATGGTGACTTCGAGTTTTTAGTCATGTCCTTTGGTCTCACAAATACCCCAACAACCTTCATAGACTTAATGAACCGAGTGTTCAAGTAGTACTTGGACATGTTCATTATAGTTATCATCGATGATATTCTTGTCTACTCCTATAACGAAAATGATCATGCAGATCACCTCAGAATAGTATTGCAGGCTCTTAGAGCCCATCAGCTGTTTGCCAAATTCATTAAGTGTGAATTTTGGCTAAGATCAGTAGCTTTCCTTAGCCATATTATTTATGGTGATGGTATTAGAGTTGATCCTCAAAAGACTAAAGCGGTGACAAATTAGCCCAGACCCATTTCTTCATCAGATATCAGGAGTTTTTTTAGGTTTGGTTGGATATTACCGATGGTTTGTTAAAGGGTATTCGTCTATTGCATACCCCATGTATAGATTGACTCAGAAGAAAGTCAAATTTTAATGGTCAGATTCTTGTGAAAAGAGTTTTTAGGAGTTGAAGACTCGACTCACCACAACCCTAGTTTTGACGTTACTAGATGGTTCAGATGGGTTTATTGTATACTGTGATACTTCCAGAGTTGGTTTGGGGTGTGTTTTTATGCAGAGAGGTAAGGTTATAGCCTATGCCTCTAGATAGCTTAAGCCCCACAAAAAGAATTACCCTACCCATGATCTTAAACTAGCAGTTGTTGTGTTTGCCTTACAGATTTGGAGGCATTATTTGTATGTGGTGCATGTTGATGGGTTCACAAACCACAAAAGCTTGCAGTATGTATTTTTGCCGAAAGATTTAAACTAGCATCAGAGGAGGTGGTTGGAGTTGTTAAAAAATTATGACATGAGTGTTCTATATCATTTAGGCAAGGCCAATGTAGTAGCGGATGCCCTCAATAGACTGTCTATGGGTAGTATTGCTCACGTTGAGATTAGTAAGAAGGAGTTAGCTCAGGAAATTCATCAGTTGGCTAGATTAGGCATTCGTTTGGTTGACTCAACTGAGGGTAGTGTATGTGTCCAGAATAGTTTGGAATCTTCTTTGGTTGCTGAGGTAAAAGATAAGCAGGATAGGGCTTCCAGTCTGGTTAAGCTGAAAGAGTCAGGCAAAGATCAGAAAGTAGTGGTTTTCTCCCAAGGGGGAGATGGTGTGTTGCATTTCCCGGTTAGGCTGTTTGTGCCGTGTGTAGATGACTTGAGACAACGGATTCTGGCAGAAGCACACGGTGCACGTTACTCTATTCATCCAGGGGTCACTAAGATGTACCACGATTTTCAGGAAATCTATTGGTGGAGTGGGATGAAGAGGGACATTGCAGAGTTTGTAGCTAAGTGCTCTACTTTTCAACAAGTCAAGATTGAGCATCAAAAGCCCAGTGGGTCTATGCAGGAGTTCAGTATTCCCACTTGGAAGTGGGAGAAAGTGAAAATGGATTTTGTGACGGGTTTTTCGCATACTCATCGTTAGTATGATTCGATCTGGGTCATTGTAAATAGGATGACCAAATTAGCCCATTTCTTGCCAGTCCATACTTTTTTTTTCAGTCGAGGACTATGCCAAGATCTATATTAGAGATTTGGTTAGGTGGCATGGTGTACTGCTAGCTATTATCTCAGATAGAGGTACTCAATTTACCTCTCATTTTTGGAAAGCTTACTAGAAGGGTCTTGGTACCCAAATTCATCTCAGCACAGCCTTTCATCCTCAGATAGATGGTCAGGCAGAGAGGAACATTCAGACCCTTGAGGACATATTGAGAACGTGTGTTATTGACATTAAAGGCAATAGGGATAACCACTTGCCTTTGATTGAATTCGCGTATAATAACAACTATCATTCCAGTATTCAAATGGCTTCATTTGAGGCCCTATATGGAAGGAGATGTAGATCATCGAATAGTTGGTTTGAGATAGGTGAGACCGCTTTGATAGGGCCTAATTTGGTGTTTGATGCTTTGGAGAAAGTTCAGCTAATTAGGGAGAGGCTTAAGGCAGCCCAAAGCCGGTAGAAATCTTATTCAGATGTGAGATGAAAGGATCTCGAATTTGAGATTAGTGATTTTGTTTATCTAAAAATCTCTCTCATAAAGGGGGTAAAGAAGTTTGGTAAGAAGTTTTACTTAGTCCCCGATATGTTGGCCCTTACAGAATTCTTTGTCGTTTTGAAAAGGTGGCTTATGAGCTTGAGTTGCCTGCAAACTTAGCATCAGTGCACCCGGTATTCCATATCTCTTTGTTAAAGAAGTGTATTGGTGACCTAGCTGTAGTTGTTCTATTAGAAAGCGTAGGTGTTCATAACAGCCTTTCGTACGAAGAAATTCCAGTCGAGATACTTGATCACCAGATTCGTAGACTAAGGAACAAAAAAGTTCCCCTAGTCAAGGTTCTTTGGCGGAACCAATCTGTTGAGGGAGCCACTTGGGAAGCAGCAGTAGATATGCGGACCAAGTACCCTCATCTTTTCTCCACAAACTCACACTCAGCTTAAGGTAACAATTTCCCCTAGAATTTTTCTTTTCCCATATTTAAGTTCCAGAAGCATATCATTCTCATAACATTATGCATTCACGAAACTAGTTCAGTCATTTGTCAGGTTTCAGACTAGGTCACGTAATCACACTTTCAGCAAGTAACTGTAATTACTCAGTGGTCTCAGCTTAACCAACCTCATTCGAGGACGAATGTTTCCAAGGGGGAGATATTATAATACCCCGAGAATCCAAACCAATATTAGAACCATGCTTCAAGCTCATGAGAAATAAATTATAGTGCTTTGGTAGTTATACTAGAGAGTTTGATATTTATTAAGGCCTCAAATAACTCCTACCTATTAGACGAATCAAAATATCCCTTATCGATTAAGCTCTTGAGAAGTATGTTGCTATAGTCAACTTCAAACGAGCATATCTGTAGTTTTACTTAGAATTTTTGAGCTCATGACCCCCCAACATATAAATAATTGAATTAGATTTCCAACGATACACATGGATATATTTATTTATATATTTTAATATATAAAATATTAATTATTTAAAATAAATATAAATAAATATATGATATTATTGTATATTTTCTAACAAATTCTACATGAAGAAGAATACAAGAGAAGAAATAAGTTATTAAAGAAATAAGAGAATTCCGCGGGTGTAACTACAATTTCATACTCACACCCGTCAAGTGAAGGAATAACTAAGTGAAGGTTTTAAGAAGAAGTTACAAATTGACGGTCACAACCACCACTTCAAAGAATGCATTTGTTGGTTCAATATTATAATTTTCTATAAATAGAGGCATTTCTTTGATTATTAATCATCCAACAACATGAGCAATATATAAGAATTAGTCTTGTTTACTTTTTCTTTCTTTCTTTTTCTTTTGTAGAGTAATATTTTTTTCTTTTCTTTGTTAATTTCTCCATAATGGAGTAATTTCTTTGAGTTGGGAGCATTGAAGAAAATTGGTATAATATTATAATATAAATCTTATTTTAGTTCTTTTAAGACATGATTTTATTTAAAAGCTAAATACTTCGTGTTGAAATACTTGTACTAGAAATTAGCGTTACTTGATATTTTATATTATAGTTATCGTTATATTAAGTTGTACTTCCCACAAGGAAGAAAACTAAATAAACTATAAGTATTTCATAAAATATAAGTAATAATATTTTTTAGTCATTTGTTATTTTAAATCTTTGAAATTGCTTCTTTTGATCCTTATCCTCACAGAAGGATTACTTCGAACTATTTCTTAGATTTAAATAATCTGTATCTTATTTGTTTCAATTCGTATCCTCGCGGAGGGATTGACTCAAATAAGATTGTTGATTTGAGGGGTCTTTATCTTATTGCTTTCAATCAGTATCCTCGCGGAGAGATTGTCTCAAGTAAGTTTATTTATTTAAAGATTACTCGCAAGGGGTCTTTATTCCTCATAAACACATAAATCAAGTTTAGAAAGTTATTCTAAAATTTTGTAGAAATTACTAAAATAATGATTTTATTATAATAAACATACCAAGTGAATTCAAAAATCCCCAACTTTCTCTCCCAGATAATCTTTAAACACTATTTCTTTACATATTTTTTTAAAAAGATTTAGAAATTACTCTCATCAATTTGATTCTCAAATAGTAATCAAGATAATACAAATTTGTAGCATAGATTTTCCAATCTCTGTAGAACGATATCTTAAACTATACTAGAATTTGACAGAGTACGAGCAACAAAAATCTTATATAATTTGGACTCGTCAATTTTTTGGCGCCATTGTAGAGGATTGATAAACTCTACTTCAAATTAATTATCTTGTTACTACTTTGAGATTCTATTTTTCTATTTTTTCAAGTAATTTATATTCTAATACTTGACAAGTTTTCAAAAATAAGACTTGAAGATATTGTTGTTGTTGTTATTATTATTATTATTAGTATTATTATTATTATTATATTAATTTATGTTATATTATAATATATATACTTATTATTTTTATTTTTTGTCTTCGTGTATTTTGTTTTGTAGAATGTAATTAGTGCTAGGAAGCAAGTTTTTTTCAAAAAAATATTTTTGCATTGTGAACCCACTTTATGCACTTTAAGTATGAATTTCAATCAATCAAGTAGAAATTTTACTTAGTTGATAGAAAAATATTGTCAAAAGTAGGAGTGTGCAAAAACGAACCGACAGATAAATCAAACCGATAAAAATGTTATTGGGTTATTGGTATTGAGTTATTGGGTTAACGATTTTTTATTAATTTTATAAAAAATTTTATTGGGTAAACTGTTCGGTTTTGGTTTTAGCTTATTGGGTTATCGGTTAAACCGATAACCCAATAAGGATACACTAAGTTATTGTTTTATTCCTATTTGTGTTATATTTATAAATATATATATTACTAATATATACACACACACACAAACACACATACACACACACTACTTGTTCACAATTTAGAGATTCACAAAGTATTAATCTACTCAGGGCAACAAAGGCACAATATAAAGCTCGGGTATTGTCGTATTAGAAAGCTTGAAGCATTTAGTAACTTCCAATAATTAGGATTCAGTTTTTTTCCGAACTAATATTCAGTTCAAGTTTGAAGATTCTTGTAAAGTAAAACGTATTGCGTATGATTTTGGCAACAACTAAGATTTTTTTGTTTTTAGTTGTTACTATTTTTATTTTATGAGTATTTTCTTATTGGTTAAATCGGACCGTTAAGCACCAAAAACCGATAAACCGAAAATTGATAAGAAAATATCTTATTGGTTAATTATTGGTTTTGCATATTTAAAAATCAAAAATCGATAAATCGAACCAATAACACATAAAACCGAACCGAACCGACCGATGCACACCCCTAGTCAAAAGGCTATTATTTGTGGCTATTGTGGCAGCAACCACCAAAGCTTTGAATGCCAAAAAAGTAACATATTATTCTTTTTGAATTCTGGGAGAATGAATAATCTTGAAGAACTAATTAAAAAAATTCTTGAAAGATTCATTACTTGTGAATATTGTGGAGGCAGTCACCTAGTTCATGAATGCCAAACATGTAATTCATATTTCATTAATTCTTCGTATGAGCAATCTTACGTTGTTTCTAGTTCTTACAGGTACATTGATTCTAGTGAATATAATTGCAATCCGAAGTGCAATCAATATTCACAAGAGGATAAACATATTGAGAGTAAATCATTTCAAGAGGAGAATGTGAATTTGAAGAAAATTATGCATACTCTCCTTAAGAATATCGATGAAAGAATTGCATATAATTATAAATACACTATGAATTTAACTATAAAGGTAAATGAATTAATAAGCATAGTAAACTCCTAAAATAATGGTGAACTTTCAAATGAAACTGCATCTTGTAAGGATGAAACAATTAATGAAATAAAAGAGCTTTATGAAAAAGAATATATTGCTCACGATGAAAAGACTAATTTAGTGAAGCATGGTGACAATAGATGTTCGATAAAATTCAACTTAACAAGTAACGAATGCATATTTCATTTTTCTAACCCACATAAATTTATTAATTTTGAGAAAAAAAAAGAATGAAAAGGTCACAAGCAAAAAAATAATATTTGATCATTATTCTACAATTTTTTTTTTTATCATTCTAACTTTTTGAATTTTGTTGTTGGAGATTTTCAGGAAAAAGCATGGAATGATCCTTGTGAAAAATATAAAATAAAATTAAGTATTATCATGCACGATTATTTTTCTTCTCGAGATAGGGTCAAGAAAAATTGGATGATCCAAAAGAAGAAAATACTTTATAATGATGTTGGTCAACTATGTGCAGAATTTTCAAGAATCAAAAAAGAAAATTTGAATCAGAATTGGGAGTGGAATTCACAAGCTCTCGAAAAAAGAAAAAAGAACTTTTTTTTCCTCCTATTGCTTTTAAATTATTTGCCAGACACATGATGATAATTAAGTGGAGGGGATAGGAAATATATATATTTACACAATACATTTTATATATTTGCATAATTTTTTTTATAGCATAACTCCATCAATAAACTTCCATGGATTTCTTCGTTCAGTTCTTCGCCATGGTTGTAATATTTTGAACTGAACACTTTTTTTTGAAACAAAAATTATAATTATAAAAATTTAAAAAATAAATTGAATGACAATCATTCATGGGTTATATGAATATCTTTTCAAATTCATATTTGTTTATTTGTGATTAAAATTGTAATATTTACTGATCCCAAGTGTATAGTGTTGTCAGGTGATATCGCCCAGTTCTTTTGCTTATTTGAAAATCTAGAACTTGCCTTGAATGTGATTTGAGGCGAAATACTCGGTAGATTTTTTATTTGGGAAATGAAAGTAGACCTTCTTATTAATCCATGACCAAAATTGACCTACCTAAACTATATTTATCCCTTGTCATACCCTTGAGCCTAAATAAATCATCTCTTGTTTTTTTGATTAGCCAAATTCTAATTCAAATTTAATATTTGTTATCAGATCTATTCATCACTTTATTCCCTTATAGGTGATACGAAATTGAATACAAAAATAGTGTGGGGATTAATAAGGAAAAGAAGTAAACATTAATTCTTGTTTAGCTTATTAGTATTTTAAGAATATTTTTTTTTATAAAGAATATTATCAAAAAAAAAAAAGTTACAAAAATAAATGTTGGTAACTACTTCTTGAAAAATAATTAAGTGAGGAAAAGGGGGATTAAAAAAATGAAGAAAAAAATGAAGGTTGATTTGTTTTAGATTCAGGAAAGCAACGATGTTAGAATGATAAAGTGTTGTGGTGCTTATAAGGGATTTGAGTCACTTTTATTCATATACATTTTATCCATCCCAAAACCTACATTCCAGTCTTATTAAAGTCCTACATGATCTCAACTCAAGGACTCCTATATTAGTGGAGAACTACTTAATAGGCAAGCTTATGGAACTTCGAGTAGCTTGAGATACTTCTTTGTTGAGAGATAGAGAGAAAACTTTTTTTCTATATTTGCCCTTTTTCGATTTTATTGATATATTGTGTGATTTATGGGCATCTCACTTCATTTGGTGAGACACATTGGGGAAAAAAATATATTATAATTTGATTCTCAATAGGTTAATATGAGTGCAACTAAATTTCTTTGAACTCATGATGTAGTCTTTATTAAACTTTATTTTATCTAATAATTTTATTACTTAAAATTTTTATTGTTGTTTTATTTTGTCCTTTGCTCGAGGACGAACAAAGATTCAAGTGTGGGGGTATTAGATGGATATATTTATTTATATATTTTTATATATTAAATATTAGTTATTTTAAATAAATATATCATATTATTGTATATTTTCTGACAAATTCTACAGGAAGAAGAATACAAGTGAATTTAACAACTCCCAACTTCCTCTCCAAGATAATCTTTAAACACTATTTTTTTACATATTTTTTTAAAAGTTTTAGAAATTATTCTCCTTTCATCAATTTGATTTTCAAATAGTAATCAAGATAATACAAATTTCTAGCATGGATTTTCCAATCTCTGTGAAACAATATCTTAAACTATACTAGAATTTGACAGAGTGCGAGCAACAAAAATCTTATACAATTTGGACCCGTCAGTACCAATTTTTCCTAAATTCGATACCCGAGTGAGAAGTTATGACACTTTTAGTGAGAGGCAGCAGCTCACCGCGTCGCGCCGGAGTGCAATTTTGCACTCGTCCATTTTTCAGTGGCACAATGCGATAGCACCGCGTCGCACTGTAGTGCAAAATGGGGATTGTCCTTTTTCCAGTGACGCAATGCGATAGCACCTCGTCGCACCAGAGTGAAAATTCGCGCTTGTCCTTTTTCCTGTGGTGCAACGCGATAGCACCGCATCGGGCCAGAGTGTGAAATTGGGATTTTCAGTTCCGAGTTTTAATTTTCAAGGGTAGTTTAGTCTTTTCCCAAGCCCTCAAATCGTGTCAAACAAAATATTTAACCTATTCGAAGCATATTATATTGATTTTTAATTGAATTTCTCTCCAAGGAAACCCTAGGCTTCAACATTCAACTTCTAGAAACTCCAAAATTCACCCTTCATTTTTCAAGATAATTCAAAATTCAAGGTTCCAAATTCAAGAACTTTCAAGGATTCTTCAATTTAGGTATGTTAAGTGTTCATCCACTGGTCGTTTCCACCCATGGAGTCCAAGAACTCAATTTTAAATTCAAAGTTGTGATTTTTACAAGTTATTGTGATTTTAAACATGAATCCCCATGAATTTTTATTTTGTACCATATTTATATGTAATTGTTGTTGTTATTAATCCCCACACATTTGAAAGGTATTGTTTGTTGAATTAAACCTCAATTGTTGATTTTGGATGTAAAATCATGCTATTACTACAAGTTTTAAAACTATTTCCATGCTTAGCTTGAACCATGAATTACAAGTATTTGATGAAATGCCTACAAGAATGACATTTTGAATAAATTCTTACAGATCATGTCCTAAAAGTTTTAGTACAATTTTGGTATTATTGTTATTGAGTTCTAGGGGTTTAAATACCCGAAATCTAACTGCTTATCTAGTATTCAGTATCTACAAAATGATTCAGGATAGTTATGAGTGATTTCGGTTTAGTCAGTCACCATAAACAACTAAACTTATTCAGACCAGTGTTCAGTGTCTTTTAGTCGGGAGTACGATTTAGCACCGAGTGAATGCAGGGATGACAACTTTCCCATCAGTTAGGCAGAGTAGTTAGTAGCAGTTTTTGTATTCCAAAACTCTGTAGCCAGCGTAGGATATGAGGAGTCACCCGTCAGTTTAGGCATGACTACCTCTCAGGGTTCGCCCGTCAGTTTAGGATTAACACCCTGTTCCTTCAAGACATCAGTTAGTGGATCCACGCAGCCATGTGTTAGTACCCGTGGCACGGTACTAAAACCCTTTCCAACTAGGGTCAAAGGTTGGACCCCAATTAGCTTATTGGGGCATATCAGTTAGATGATAGCTCCCACAGTCTCAGTCCAGTATTCAGCTCAGTAAACAGTTTCATTTTTGGTGACCATAGCATACAGATATCAGTTATCTATTTATCAGTATTCAACATTTTAGTTTACAGATTATATTCAGAACATGTGTTATGGTTGGTCATGCATCCTCAGTCTTTATAAACTTCATCCATTCTACTCTTTACTTCATGCTATTCATTCAGGCAGTTATTACTCATGCACATAAAACCATGTATATTAGGTTAACCTCATTTAGCATAATAGTATATTCAAAGTACTTATCGCATACCCATTTCTTGCGCTACGATGTTTAATATCATAGGCTCGAACGCTGAGTTCCTTGTTCATGCATAAGCATACTAGATTATCAACTGTTGCTGTGGTGAGTCCTCATACTTCAAGGACATATTTTATTTATCTCAGTTTACCTTATCAGTTCAGTAGTTTCCATTCAGTCAGAGTTAGTTGAGGATTTGTCCCATCAACTCCACAGTCAGTCAGTTAGAGGCTTTCAGACACTCTCAGTCAGTTATTCAGTTATTAGGGGCTATTGACAGTCTTACAATATTGTTTTTAGATAGATATTTTCTATATTTTAATTCAGTATCATTTTGCATATTTAAATCTTATGACATTTTCAGTCAAGTTCCGTACATGCTCCCTGTCATTGTATTTAGTGCTCACTGCGGGTACTAGCATGGGTTAGCTTGAGGTCCTTTGGGGATATAGGCACCGTATGGTGTCCAAGGTGTACTCTCGGGGTGTTACAACAACTACTATTCCGAAAAGAGAAAAGACATAAACACTATTTTGTAAAATAGAACAAGGGAACGACTATGACAATTTCAATTGTACACAACTACATTTATCATCCGTCCTCTTGGTAATGCTTGTCCAAAATAAAAAAAACACCACGACAATCATGACGATGAGCTTATATTTACAACATTTGATCTTTTTCTCCTCCTTCACCACCCATTTCTCATTACTTTCATAAAATACCAATGTTTTTTCAACTTCTTGATTCTCTTTACCAATCTCAGAATAACTGTCTTGGATTGTAAATCAGTCTTTTCAAGATTCCTCCATCTAAATAAGTTGTATGATTTCTCCTAAAATGGACCATACAGAAGTCAATTGAACAGAAACAAGAGAAAAAATAAGAAAATATGTATAGAACATACACGATAGCGTGGACAAGACCAAAATCTTCTAGCTGGGTTATCCTTGGACTATGGCATTTGCATTGACAGTAAGTCTTCATATTTGCGTCACATTTTTACACGCAACATGGGATCATTCTCTTCATTATAAATACGATCCAAGATTGCATTTAACATTATAAAACTATTTTCTACAAAACCTAATCACAAAATTTAGCTTGATTTCAAAAAAATTAAGAAAATTGAGACGAAATAAAAGCTTTTACGACTGATTTTGTTTAGAAATTACAACATAAATGAAAGCATCTTCCCTTTTAAGGTTGATTTTGTTGAGAAAATTTTAAGAAGAGAGAGAATTTTTTTCTTCAAAAATAGCCAACAGCTATATCAATGGAGGAAGAGAGAATCGAATATTTAAAGTAGAGAGGAAGGAGTTTTTAAAATAATTGAGAAATAAATTATACGTGGCATCTTTTAATTGGTTATTTCAGTTAAATTTTAAGCATTCACGCTTCTCCTATGTGTGTAGACATGCATAGGCAAAATTTGGTCAAAATGATGTATTTACAACGATTTAGGTAAGTTTCGTGGGGTAACAGGTCACCCGTATATTTTAGGTGTCTTTTTGAAGAAGTCGTACAAGTTGAGGGGGTACTTTATGTCTTTTCTCTTTATGACTATATTGATTGAATACTGGTGAAGGCATGCATAAATTTGATATATTCGTGATCACTAAATTGGTAAATGGTACGATTTTAAATAAAATATGATTTTACTACCGTGTTTCCTAAAAATGGATTAAAGACCATTTTTTACCTTAAAAACAGATTTATTCATAATGAAAATCGTTCCATTTTAATAGATAACTTATGTGTAATGAGATTGAAATTGATGTTTTAAAAATTTGATCGAGGCAGATTCCGGTATATGACTTGATACTATTATTTACTACGGTCGTGACATATTTTGATTCTTTCTACACCTCTATGATGATTTAATCCCAGAGTTTACCCTGGGTAATGATTTACGGGTTTTATACTCTTTTATCCATGGCTCAAGTCCATGTATTTATTATATATATATATACACACACACACACATATCTCTCTGGTATTGGACATAGAAGGATGATGATGTTGACGATATTGGTGATGTTAATAATATTGATAATGTTGATGATCATTGAAACTCCTGGATCAGGACTAGGTCGGTGTATATGGGTACTCTCAAACCCCCTAGGGACCCCTTCGTTCGTTAGTTGTTATGCTGGAGAAGGATAATCTTCGTAGGTCCTGTCTTTTCGAGCTGTTGAGATGAAGGAGGTATATACACTAAGTTACCTTGTAAATGTGGATCGGTTACGGTTATATGAAGTATGTATTGATATTCATTCTTGCATGAACATCGTTTATCACCAGTATGCGCCTATATCTATCTGCCTTATGAGGGATTGCATAGGTATGGGTAATGAGTATGGATTGTGGTGTGTTGTATAATGATTGAACATTTTGAGCCTAGGGCAGTGGTGGTTCATAAAAGACGCGATTAGGTATTGTTTGTCTATACTAGCCAATTACTCGTATTGTAGTTGCTATTGTTATGATTATTGTTATGGCTAGTTTATGGCAGCTTTGCTAATGATTCGGTATTGAAATTTGAGGCATGATCCTGGATCTTTCATCTTACGATTATATTATTATGCATGATTAACTCATGATTAGATGTATAAACTAAAAAACCCGAGTATACTAGTACTAGTTCCTACTATGATTATGAGGTCTTAAGATGCTATATATATATTTATATATATGTTTCTATATATATTTATATATACCTATTTATATGTAGCTATGGTATTACCGTATATCCCTTTCTTTCTTCATTTATTCAGATTGTATATTCATTCTTTGGCCTTGTATACTGTTGTATATCCTTGTTTTAACCTTTATTTGTATATTGGTCGGTGATATACGGTATAGTGTTGAGATTCCTGAGTATGGATGAAATAGGATAGTTCATCCTTAATACTTCTTTATCTTTATTATGTTAGTTTCTTGGATATAAGTAGGATAGTTTACCCTTACTATCTCACTAGTTTTATTGTGTGATTGTTGGACATTTGAGTTTAGACTCTATTTTTGTTTATATGTTGTATACATATACATTATCTTTGGAGCTCAGTCAGCTGTTTCCTACTGAGTACCACGTGTTTAGTATTCATACTACACTTCTGTAGCCTCAGATCATAGTACGAGTTATCATCGGTGTTGTGTGCGTCGTGTGGAGCAGCCATGGTTCGGAGACATAGATTGTGCATCCGATATTCGGAGTATTACTTTCCCTCCTCTTATGTACCAGGCTAGTCTCTATGTTTTATCTAGAGATGGTTGTATTTGTATATTCATTTAGTACCTCAGTTGTATCCTTTTTATGTTAGAACCTCTTGTATTGATTCCACCAGGTTTTAAAATTATCTTATGTATGTTAGTCTTTTATTATATCTATTCTGCATTTTTTCCTTCATTCTTTTGGTAGTCCATTACTAGTAGTTTCGGACTACAGAATTGGCTTGCCTACTAGGGGTTAAAGTAGGTGCCATCATGACCTGAGAAATTGGGCCGTGATAATGCTACTCTCTTTATTTCAATTTATGTGACATTGATGGAATTTAGAGAGTCAGCTAAATTTTTTTATATATAATTTCTACATATTTTGAGATGTTAATTATTATAATTTATAGTACTTTCTACTAATTTTTAAATAATATATGTTACTTCCTCTATCTGTCATGACCTGACTAACGGACCGTGTAGGCACCTACCCTATTCTAAGTAGCTGAAAAAATCCTTATTATCCACTCAAAATATGCTGAAGACTTTGCTTTTAAAAGAATATTGGATTAAATGCAACAAAATAAATTAAACACCAATAAATAAACTTTTCAAAAATTCCTTACATATATTCTTCATTACCCCAAGACTTGGTTAAACATGTACAAGAGCTACCTATTATAGAATAGACTGACAATAGAATACAAAATATAAAGACTCTAACATCTAGGAAGGAAGTGCAGAAGTTAGTGTTGGATATCACCATCTTGTAACTGCAAACTAACCTGCATCTAGTTCAAACCCCAAGAAGGAATGTAGAAGTGTATAGTCAGTACAAACAAACGTATTGATAGGCATCACTAGCCAATCAGTGCTAGTCCATATACTTATGAAATACAATCAAGGAAAGAAATCATCACATCTTAAATGAAATATAATTCAACTACTATTGTAATATCATTTTAATACTTTACCTATATAATTTACAATTTCACTGCTCTATTAACGAGATTATATCCACCAGCATAGTTTAGCCTCATTAATTTACACTATCCATCATGATCCAACATTAAACCGTCACTATTACCCCTTTATTCGCATTACCTTTTTGATTACCCATATCTTTAGAATCAATTTAGTTATCATAGACAAATCACGCTAACTCTCAGGCTAACAACCAAGCAATCTCTTATAATATGCAAGAATAATAACTAGCCAATCGGACAAGTTATGATTACAACAAATATAAATAAAGCAAGTTGACCAACATATAACAAATAAATATACAGTTTTACTTTTTTCAAGTATATATCACACAATCAAATTCAATAATGCAATCAAGTCGGAAATACAAGTCAACACACATCTCAGTAAAACATACCAGGGAACTCAAGGCTTAGCAAACCTTATATATACTTTTGAAGAAGGATTAATTCAATTATTGAAATTTCAGGAGTGTTCCTTTGAAATTATTAATGCATTCATCACTTTATATCACTTTATTATCAGTTCCTTTATTATTATTACCACCATATCGACTCGTGGCATTCGATCCAATCACATCTCACAACAATATCAAAATTTAACGTCAGACATATTTCATAAGAAATAAATAAGATAGCAATACCGAAATTTAACATCAGCCACATTACTTGATAAATAAATAAGGTAGCAATACCAAAATTTAACATTGGCCACATTTCTTGAGAAATCAATATGGTAGCAGTACTGAAATTTAACGTCGGCCACATTGCTACTAACAGTTTTTAACTTTTTAGTTCGTAATAAATATTCACCTTTCACTTTTCAACCTCTATGAAGGTAAATATCACAAGACTTTTTTATTCAAGGCATTGTATTCAATTACATTATCATTATGGATTAAGATATTTCATTTATCAACATTTGGGCCTCTCACGGGCACTATTCCAACAATTAATCTTGATCATCCACAAGCCATTCATGACATCAGTTCAAGGAGTTATCATTATCATACAAATCTTTCAGAGGCACAATTCAATAAATCATCATAATCACCAATTTAGCCTCTCATAGGCATCCTACATAAAAAGTATGTTTGTCAATATCAAAACAAGAATGTCATAAAATAAATCACAATATAGCACTTAAGCATGCAAGTCATCATTGGAGCCATCATTACTCCTTAATTATTAAAATACCACTACCTCCTCAAATACTGCAACTTGAATTCTAACATCACCACTTATAACTAGCACATTCAAGCATATTATTATATCAACCTTTTTCCACATAATATAAATGTCACAATAATTCAAGTCATCTATCACTTAGATATTATCATTCTCATCAATATTAGGCCCTGGCATAATTCTCACCATCACATTATTGCATAGTACATACAACTTAATAACTTTGTAATTCCACTAGATTCATCACTAGAATAATTCAATGACCTAACACTTGCACACTTTATCCACAAATAATTGTCTTCTGGCACATAACACATAATACCATGAAACTAACACATAATCAATCAAGAAGATAGTCTTTATTTTTGAGATTAAAGAAAGTTTATATATTTTTATCCACCTCAACTCCATACCCGCAGGCCTGGACATGCTTTATCCCATCAATTCTATGTAATGAAATTATGAAGTAACGCAAACTTCTCCTCAATAAACCTAACCTACCTGGACCCAAGCTTTTGGAAGAAACAAGCTGCAACAAGGATGTTTTTTTTCTTTTCTTCATGCCTTTGAATAATCAACCATCTAAAAATCAAGCAATAACAAGAAGAATTAAACAATTTCTCTTGGAATAAATATATTGAGAATTCAATCCACTAATTTTCTCCTTAATTCAAAGTTTATATCATTTCCCAAGGTCAATTAATTATTAACTAGTTCTTTCAAGCTTAACTCATCTTTGTTAATAGAGTTTTTATGTTAAAGGTCTCATATTTATGGAATTCAAGGTTCCTAATGATAACGCTCAACTTACACGTCAATTTAGTGCAAGGTGGTCGTCGTCAATATATTTACCCAACTGTTGAAGTCGGGGTCGAATCCACGGGGAGCAATGTGAGTGGCGATTAAACTAATTTAAAACTATAGCTACAAGTTAAATTCAAACAAATGATACGAAAAGATAAAATGGGGATTTTTTGATGATCAAACAAATAATTGTTGGTCACTTTAGTTTCAGTGTTTGTAACCAAGAGTTTATGGAAAACCAGAATTATGTTCACTAGGGATTTTGGTACTTGACAAATGCTACTAGTGGTTCAAGAATCTCACGGTAGGTAGGACAACAAGTTATCTTTATCGAAGTTATGCTTAAATATCTCTCGACCTACTTAAGCATTTAATTAGCTAATCCTCTCGAACTTAAGGAATTTATATTCACTGTCTAAATTTTACCTCAGGTTAACCAATCTTGTTACAACTGATTACTAAACGGAAGTTTAGTATTTTCAAGTCCCTGTGTGATAATTCACTTCCCACTATATTTGATATCTTTCTCAAGCAAATCAAAGCAGGTGTTATCTATCGTTTGCAACCAATAGACAATAATTAGGACATCAGAATTATCAAGAAGTCCTACCACCTTTCGAATCCTGAACACTCAGCACCTTATCAAGACCTAACCCTAGATCCCATAATTCAGGTTAAAGGAATTTAGCCGCTCATGACGTAATAATTGAAGCAACTAGACTAATTCATGCTTTGAAATATAAACTTACCATAAGATGAAACTAGAGATTCTTAGATTAAATCACAAAGGAAAATCCCAAAATAATGATTAAATTCTCTTCAAAGTAATTGCTTTTTCAAGCCAACAAGTTAGAGAGAGGAAATATCAAAGTATCATGTCTCAAAACTCAAGGTTTGGTCCCCTTAAGAAAATCCTAAATAAGGATTTAAATAGTTCACCCTAATTAAGGAAACAAAATGATAAAATTCAGAAATTCTTTGGATTAGGTGACGCCATTTGTGATAGCCTATCAGGAGGCTGACGACTTATCACAAATGTCGTCAGCTTCCTTTTTGCTTTGGACACTTGCTGCCTAACACTGATAACAAATGGTGACACCCTATCAGCTCCTTAACGACCTATCACAAATGTTGTCAAGTCTCTGCTTCAGTTCTCATGTGCTACCTTAGGCTGACGGCATTCTTGACGGCTTATCAACTCTTTGATGACCTATCACAAAATGTCGTCACAACTTTCAATTTAGGCCAATTCTCTTTCTATGGCTGACGATGAAGTTGATAGCTTATCACAGGGCTGGCGACTTATCACAAATATCGTCAACCACACTTCGCCTCTATTTACTTCAGATTTCAGCTCATTTGCTTCCATTCTTTTTGGTTCTCTAACATATTAGCTTCTTCTGCAAAATCAAACATAAAACAATCAAAAACGATAAAAGTTGCTTAAGACTTCACAATTATTCTTAGTTAAAAGCCTCAAATGTATTAGCATTAGCTCACACATCACCTAACCATCAAATTCATAATCTAACTTATGAAATTCATGTTAGAAATATTTAATTTATAATCTAGAATTAGCTCTAGATAATATTAAGAACACCTATAAGTTTTTTCTACAAAATCCACAATTAAAATTTTTTCTAACGGTTAAAAGACAAATAAGATGATGAAAAAACTTACCTCAATGATTGAATTTCACCCTAATTAAAAAAATCACATCTCTAGATTTGGGGAATAAAGTTTGGGGTTTTTTGACCTAAAACATAGTTGAAACTGATTTAAGTACCACCAGAATTCTCCCGCTACAACAAAATTTGGCGTTTCAGCCCAGATAGTTTTTACTTAAATGGTCATACCTTTTTATTACGAATTTAAATAGATGAACGGTTGGTTGCGTTGGAAAGAGGACTCAGATATCTTTGATTTGATGGATAATGAGACCCCTAAGTCTTTATATTTTAGTATACATAGTCATTTAAATTTTGACATAGTATAAATCCACATTGAAACTTTATCGAAAAGAAAGCTTTGACCTTAAATTTGTGCTTGGGATATTGTACGATCTTAATTTATACCTAAAGAACTTCTAAACTAAAGGATTGATATTAATAATCATGAATAATTAAATTCATCGGGCTTGAGTCTATCCAACACATCAAAATATTTAAATCTTAGCCAAAAAACCTGAAGTGACACAATAAAAAAAATGATGGCTATTTTGGACTAAGGTTAATATTGATGAAAATTAAGATTTTTCAAGAATTTATCATAGATAATTTAGTGATGATGAAATGAGTTGCTAGAATTAAATACCAATTTATCATCCGTTTGTCTCCGAATGAGCATTCGGTGGGAAGAAGCACGAGGTTGATATTAGAGAGACATTACTAACAAAGTTGCTTATATTTCACCCTATTTACTCACTTGATATCCTTATCAACCAATCCACATTCTATACTCAATCATTCTATCAAGGCTTTTCAAAATACGAAGATATGGATTCAAACATTTACACATGAATCACGTATTCTCATTTCAACGGTCTAAGTCTCAAACTTGAGTTTTAAGAGTCAAAGCAAGATAAATATGGTTAAAAAAATTTATCTCGAAGAAGACAAACATCCAAAAACACCTTTTTTTTTTATTTTCTAAGCTCTGGAACCCCGAATTCAATTCTAAAAAGTTCTACGAGATGCTACATGAGTTTACTTTATAAATTTTAATACTACACAAGTCACATCTAATCCACCCAACACACAAGCTCTCTCTGAGATACCTGACTCAAATTCTGGCCAAGACTACCCCATGAAGATTCTACATCTTGATGATATGTAAGTCACCACACCATTTACAAGTCACATAACTTAAATACTCGCATGCACCCAATCAAGACTACTAGATCTATTCTATAAAGATAGCTTCAACATCTCATATCATTATGCTTTTCTCCTCAAAATCACTTAGGGTTCAAGCTTAGTCTTTACTATTATACATAGGTGACAACATAACGTCTCCCACATTACACAGACTTATGACTTTTAACCATAAAAAAATCCACATAAATTAAGCCTACAAATTCCCCTTCTTCTTCGGTATCACTAATACTCATTTAATCACCAAATCTTAACCACTCAATAAGCAATACCCATCAAGCACCACACAAGGTAAAATACATCACGTCATTTAATAATTCACTTATTCTTCCACTCAGGATCATTCTTAATTATTCTATGGGTGTAACTAAGACATTTGATTTTGCATTGCTATCATCACAGAGATTACTATCCTATAAAAGTATCATATGCCAGTCGACTCTATAGGACCTCTAAATTCATAATTAAGCCACAAGGTTAAGTTAACAATGATTTATATTTACAAGATTTAACCTAATGGACAAATCCACTTCTAAACTTTTGTCAAAACAAGCTCTAACTCAATACTAATCACGCGACAAATACTTCACTACCAAGCCAAGTTAACTCTATATTACTAACACTAAGTTATGTATTTATGGCCATCAGACTTAGCAACATACAATGATAGGTTCATTTTTTGTTCTACATTACTGTATTTTTATTCCAGGTTTCATTAACTCTTAACTATCTCAAATTGATCCCATACAACAAGCATATAGTTTGGCCAAACAAAACCAACCGATTTTACTGGTCGTTAATAGTCTCATTATTAGTATCTTATTTCAAAAAAGTAATCAATCAAATTCCTTAGAAATCAACAATCTCCACTAGTTTTGTCACTTTTATTTAAAACTTTATATTTTGTCAAGCATCAAGAATCCGTTCACATAAGATACTTAAAGATCTATTACTTAGTCAGTCCTCACAAGAAACTAATTACAATTTTAAATAGTAGAAATGCACAAGAATTTCAAATATAGTCTAAATGACCGGACTATACAAGGATCCACACATAATATCAAATAACCAGATCATACAAGGATTTGTTCACAATATCATTTGCACGAGCCTCTCAATAAGAAAAACACATATCACCTCCATCTTTTGTTCTTGTCTTTTTCATTATCATTCCTTGACATCATATTCTCATATCATCCTCTCAATTCTTATATCATCATTTTCATCACTATAATAGTACCAAAAAGAAGTACGCACCATAGAGTTAGTAGTTTCAGAACAACAAAAAATACATAGTCCCATTACAATTATCAACAAAAGCAACTTAGTCAATTTCATCTATGAAATTCAAACAAAAATAATTCACAATAATGACAATAATCTAGCAAGATAAGTTCAGCCAAATATCAATCACAAGCAACCAACTAAGTCTACTACTTTCGCAGGTCTTTACCTATTAATGATAACCTTTAGACCTTATTAACAGATATCAATTGGAATCACCTAAATTTTATTTGAACTTACTAAGATATCAATTAGAATTAACTACATTTCAATTGAACTTTGTTGAAATAACAATAAGAATCGTCTAAATATCAATTGGGGCCAATCCAATAATAAAAAATTAGGACAACACGATGGAGAGAAAGAAAAGAAAAATGACTTCTACATGTCTTATAGCCTTCTGAAGATTGGGTGTGAGGCCGTACACACCAATTCTTGGAATTATATTTGACATTGCTCTTGTATTCTGGAAACAGTGAACCTAATGCTCCGATATCAATTATCACGATCGAACTAACGGACCGTGCAGGTACCTACGCTATCCTAAGAAGCTAGAGAAATCCTTATTACCCAACTAAAATATGCGAAAGACTTATATTTTTAAGAAAGTATTGAATTAAATATAACAAAGTAAACTAAATACCAAGAAATAAACTTTTCAAAAACTTCTTAAAAATGTCCTTCGTTACCCCAAAACTTGTTCCGACATGTAAAAGAACTGCCTATTATAACATAGGTTGACAATAAAATAAAAAACACAAGGACTCTAACATCTTTCAGGAAGAAAGTGCAGAAGCTAGTATTAAATATCATCATCCATCAGTAACTGCAAACTAACCTGCATCTAGTCTACATCCCAACAGAAATGTAGAAGAGTAGCGTCATTACAAACACATGTACTGGTAGACATCACTGGTAGACCAGTATTAATCCACATAATTATAAAATAGAATCAAGGAAAGAAATCATCACATATTAAATGAAATATAATTCAACTAAGGCTGTAATATCATTATAACACCCGCCTATATAATTTACAATTCTCAAACTCTATTAACGAGATTATATTTACTACTAGCATTGTCTAGCCTCATTAATTCACACCATCCACCACAATACAACATTAAACCATCACTGTTACCCTTTTATTCGCATTACATTTTTCATTCCTACATATATAAAATTTTTCATTCCTACATATATAAGATCATCCCAGTTATCATAGACAACTCACACTAACTATTAGACTAACAATCAAACACTCTCTTATAACATTAAAGAATAAATAAGTAGCTAATCGGGTAAGTTTTGATTATAATAAGTATAAATAAAGCAAGTCGATCAACATATAACAAGTAAGTATAAAATTTCACTTTTTCGAGTAATGTCACACAATCAAACTCAAGGATACAATCAAGCAGGGAATACAAATCAATTCACATCTCAGTAAAATATATCAAAAAACTTAAGTCTCATTAGCAAACCTTATACATACTTTTGAAGAAGAATTAATTTAATTATGGAATTTCAGGGTTATTTCTTTGAGATTCATCACTCTATATCACTTCATTATCAGTTTCTTTATTATTATTATTATTATTATTATTATTATTATTATTATTATTATTATTATCATTATTATCACCATGTCAACTCGTGGTATTTGATTCAATCACATCTCACAACAATATCAAAATTTAACGTCGATCATATTCCTTAAGAAATAAATAAGGTAGTAATGTCAAACTTTAACATTAGCCACATTTTTTGAAAATTCAATAAGACAGAAATACCAACATTTAACATCGGCCACACTACTTAAAAAATGAATAAGGTAGCAATATCAAAATTTAATGTCGGTCACATTACTACAAACATTCTTTTAACTTTTCAATTCTTAATAAATATTCATCTCTCACTTGAAACTTGTATGAAGGTATATGTCACAAGACTTCTTTATTCAAGATATTCATTTCAATCACATTATCATTATGGATTAAGATATTTCATTTATCAGTGTTTGGACCTCTCACAAGCATTATTTCAACAATTCTTCTTGATCATCCACAAGTCATTCATGACATCAATTCAAGGAGTTATCATTATCAAACAAACCTCTCATAAATACAATTCAACAAATCATCATAATTCCCAATTTAGTCTTTCATAGACATCCAATAGATAAAGTATGTTTATGAATATCCAAGAAAAAATGTCATAAAATAAATCAAAATTTAACACTTAAGCATGCAAGTCATCATTCGAGCCTTCATTACTCATTATTTATTAAAATACCACTACCGCCTCAAATACTCCAACTTTGGATTCAAGCATCACCTCCTATAACTCGCACATTCAAGCATATTATTATCTCTACCTCTTTTCACATAATACAAATCTTAATAATTCAAGTCATCTATCACTTGGATATTACCATGCTCATCAATATTCGGACCTAGCATAATACTCCTTATCACATTATTGCACAATATATACAACTTACTACCTTTGTAATTCAACTAGATTCATCACTAGAACAACTCAATGACATCACGTTTGCACACTTTATCCATAAATAATTTTCTTTCGCACACATGACACATAGTATCATGGAAGTAACACGTAATCAATCAAGAAGATAATTTTTATTTTAGGATTAAAGCAAATTTATATATTTTTATCCACCTCAACTTTATGCTGCAGGTCTAGACATGCTTTCTTCCATCAATCTACGTAATGAAATTTTGAAGTAACACAAACTTTCCCTCATTAAATCTAGCCTACCTGGACGCCAAACTTTTGGAAGAAGCAAACTTCAACAAGGATACTCTTTTCTTTCCTTCATACCTTGGACTAATCAACCATTTATAAATCAAGCAATAATAAGAGTAGTTAAACAATTACCCTTCAAAAAAATTTCTTGGGAATTCAAACCCACTAATTTTGTCCTTAATTCAAAGTTTATATCATTCCTCAAGGTCAATTAACCACGTTAACTAGTTCTTTCAAGCTTAACTCATTTTTGTTAATGATGTTTTATGCTAAATGTTTCATCTTTATGGAATTCAAGGTTCCTAACCATCAAAATTCATAATCTAATTTACAAAAGTCATGTTAGAAATCTTTAATTTATAATCTAGAATCTGCTCTAGGTAATATTAAGAGCACCTATAAATTTTCTCCAAAGTCTTAATAAGGATTCTAAGATGTTAAAGGATTAAAAGACGAAGAAGATGATGAAAAATTTACTTCAATGAAGGACTTTCACCATAAACTTTGGAAAATTACCTCTCTAGGATTGGGGAATGAAGTTTGGGGTTTTTAGACCCGAAACACGACTGAAGTTGATTTAAATACCATACAAATTCTTGCTACAGCGAAATTTTTGTTTCACCCTGAACAATTCTCAGTAAAATAATCATAATTTTATTACGAATTTGAACTGATGAACGATTAGTTGTGTTGAAAAGAAGACTCAGAGATATTTAATTGATGGGTATGGGACCCTTAACTTCTTATATTCTATGAGATATGATCATTTAAAGTTGGGCCTAGTAGAAATCCATATCAAAATTCTATCGATAAGAATGTTTTCAACTTAAATTTGTGCTAGGGATATTGTACGATCTTAATTCATACCTAAAGAACTTTCAAACTAAAGGATAAATATTAGTACTTATGAATAGTTAAATTCATCGAGCTTGTGTCTATCTAGATACAAGGAAAGGTTTAAATTTTAGCTGAAAAGCTTGTGGTGACACAATAAACAAAATGATGACTATTTTGGACTAAGGTTCATATTGAAGAATGAAATTTAAGAATTTACATGAATTTATCATGGATAATTTAATAACAATGAAACTGGTCGTTACACTTTCCCAATTTATGCGAGTGTGATAGTATTTGTCGAATCAATCAAATTTTTTATATGTTATTAAATACTTTAAGTTGTTAATTATTGTGATTTATGATATTTTTTATGTTATTTTCAAACAATATATGTTACTTCCTTTATTCCAATTTATGCTGTACTAATAGAACTTTGAAAGTCAATCAATTTTTTTTTATATATATTCTTTCAAATATTTTAAGAGGTTAATAATTGTAATTTATATTAATTTTCATGCAATTTTTAATGCATAACATATTTAAAAAAATAAGATAAACAAATTAAAACGGAAGAAATAAAAAAAAATTACAAAGAAACGGAAGCTGGCAGGACAACCATGACATGCCTGCTTTACCGCTCTTATATAGTACTCTCTCCATCTATCTTTACTTGTCCACTTTTTAATTTTTAGATGTACAAAAATACTTGTCCAATTAATAAAACCAATGTAGAATTTATCTATTTCTATCTATTTTAGCCGTAGTATTAAATACAATTTACTATCTAATGTTTTTTTCGAAGCATTAACATTACCCTTGTCATTTACTGCTTCTTGATTCTTATATCAATAGGAAAGTGGAATGAACGAAGAAAATATAGTAAATTATATACTGATTACTTACAAATATTTAATTGTTATTTTATATTAAGTTAAAATTATTATAAAAACTAACTTATGCATTCAAGAGACTATAACTTTAGTCTTCCAATTAAAGCGTGCACGATGGTATACCTAACTTATGCATTAGATTGTAACTTTAATCTTTTACTAACGCTTTATTTAATTCATGCACGATTGGACCTGAGTTATGCATGGTAATTAAACAAGTAGAGGTCATTTGAACAAGGTTATTTTGGGATTACAGTTTGTGATTATAATTTTTAAATTAAGCTATCCCACATTTTAGGTGAGATGAATTAACATCAAGTTTGAGATATAAATTTATCCTAAGGTGTTATACTTATACCTTCAATAAAAAGAATATAAATTTAATTGTTATGAAATATAAAATAAAGAACAAGAAGAATGGAGAGAAAAGAGAGAGTGATTATTATTTCTCTTGAGAGATGAATAAGAGGATCCTTGATGAGTGATTTACAATGAAGGAAATCCTTCTATTTATAGGGAAAATTTACTCATCGTTTCTGAGTAAAAGACAGATACTTCAAATCCTGATAGATATCAACTAGATCTTGATAAATCTTGATAGACATTCACTATAATGTAAATACATTTATAACACCCCCCCTTGAATGTCTAATTGATAGATAATGTGTCTCGTTAAAACCTTATTAGAAAAAACTCAGTGGAAAAAAAATCTAATGAAGGAAAAAGAGTACACATCTCTAACAATATGTATATAGTCTATCTCATTAAAAATCTTACAAGGAAAACCCAGTGGGACAAAACCTCATCAGGAAAAAAGAGTACAATGCGTATTAACTCCCCCTAATGAGATCATCCTTGAACCTTTGCATTCCGATCTTGTGAATCATCTTCTTGAAAGTTGCAATTGGAGCAGACTTGGTGAATAAATCAGCCACATTGTCACTTGAACGAATCTGTTGCACATTAATATCACCATTCTTTTGTAGATCATGTATGTAGAAAAGCTTTGATGAGGTGTGATTCGTTCTATCTCCATTTATGAATCCTCCATTAAGATGTACTATGCATGTTGCATTATCTATGTATAAAATTATGGGTACATTATCACATTTCAAATCATATTTTTCTCGAATGAGATGAATCATGGACCTCAACCATATACATTCTTGGCTAGCTTCATGAATAGTTATTATCTTATCATGGTTCAATGAAGTGGCTAGATAGACTGCTTTGTATATCTCCAAGATATGATAGTATCCCCACATGTGAACACATTGCATGTTTGAGATCGAGATTTATGTGGGTTAAATAAATATCCAGCATCAGCATAATTAACAAGATAGGGACTGCAAGCTTTAGAATAAAATAAGCTCATGTCTTTTATCCCATTTCGATGTCTTCTAATAGGAGCAGAACTATACTTTGCCAACAAATTGATTAAAAAGACTATGTCATGCCTTGTAGTATTTGCAAGATATATTAGTGCACCAATTGAACTAAGATATGGTACTTCAGGACCAATCCAATTCGGTATGTTTCTCATTTCAGCAAATAATTTATTGCTTTTGAAAACTCTCTAAGAGTTTCAATAATTTTCAGGTTATAAACTTATGCAATATAAGGATTATAAATAAGTTTCCTAGAAACTCTTATATGCTTTTTTGAATCCTTAAACAAGTTTTCATGTAAATTTTGTCAAGTGACAATATTCAACATATCATGTGCGACATCTTAAAGTGTTTGGACTGCAAATCAAATAAGTTTTATGCTTACCAAGATGGATCCTTTCATGTCACTTGATAAATGTTTCTATGTCAGCATGCTTAAATAAACGTAAAATTCAGATTCTCGTAATCTTTCACAATATTGTGCCAATATTGTATCAAATACATTGATGATATATCATGTCATGTAGATTCACAATGTGACATAACATATTGAGATCTCATCACTTCATTATTTTCAGGTACCTGAACCTCTCATAAGGTTTCATGAAGCTAGTGTTATGTCGTAGGCTCTTCAAGAGTACATTACCTTCTTATTATGATTATTTTCTCCTTATTTGTTTCAAGGATTATTTTATTTAAAATCGATTGGTCTACCACGCTTTATGTATGCGTAGACTTTGTCCTTTTGAGACACAAAATAGGAGCACTTGCAGCTTAATATGAGATGCTTTCGGCATTTGAGTTGAATTATCTTTTGAATGAGGATTTATGATAATTCCTAACATATTTCATAGTTGTTTATAATCTCCCCCTTATGTTAGAAAAACTGTCATACATCCTCCATCTTCTTTGAGGAATCCATTTTGTACATCATGGTATATTCATTAATTGTATACAACACATCAAAAACTTTTCGATGCAAACATATCCTAACCTTGAACCAATTGAGAGGGGGAAATTAATCATAATTTTTTATCTAATGCAAACAAGTGCTATTGTATGCAACATATCATATTTTAGACCAAAACATAAAGTTTTGTTCTCCTTAGCAATGGTTTAGCTATTTATCGAAGGCATTCAATGCCAAGCCATCATCATCAAGATGAATTGACTTTGATTACACAATCTGAAAGCTATGCTCTTAGCTCAATTTTACTGAACAAGCAACTTTTTGAATGTTAAATTGCAGGTTGACAATGAATATACATGTGATCATCTCACTGATGCATCTTTTCAATATATCACATGATAGGTGAACGAGCCCTTATTCACTTTTTATACTTTTCAGATTTTAAGGGATCTAATCCCAATATTAATTGGTCCAACCAACTTATCATGAGAACAAACAACATTAAAAGTTCATGAAGAATTTTTGAATTCTTCAATATTTATTTAATACTTAATATGCACATCTTTGGGATGTTGCAATCGTTCATGTCAATTTATGAACTTTTATTCTAGTAAACTCCAAGTTTACCATGACATGTATTTTGCTTTAGTAAATTTCATATTTACTTTAAAAGAATAAACATCATAATTACTACTTTTGAGAAAATTGCAGAATATTCCTTCCCTATTATTCTACCTCTTTCGGAGGTGAATTGTGATACCATCACAATCAAGTGCACGTTTGCATTAATAAGCTTCTCATTTCCCAGGAATGAAATATAATTGTGCTTTAAACCTATCAAATTATGATAGCTTATAGCCTCTTTTAAGATATTGCTAATTCAGGAGCAAATCGAGGCATACATATGGTTGTAGAGGAAGTTTCTCTAACATATCTTATAATCATATAAGTGTATAAAAATATTATCACTTTTAATGATTATATATTATCGTAATGTCCCTCCACGCTTATATCCGTGCATTCAATCACTTGTCTTCTTTCATACATATTATGCACTGCTATCACATGCACTTTAAGAATGAAGTAAGTTGTCATATTTCAGACTTATTATATATTGCAACCACATTCACTTCATGGAATGAAGCATATTCAATGAGTTTGATTTCATTTCTTTTTATCAAATACCCATTATTTTGCCTTAACCATCATAATATCATCAATATGGTTAATTGAGATTCAGACTCAATGTCTTATCCACATAAAGGTGTCTTAGTGGTGCATTGAAACTTTTAATTCAATGTCTTACTATGAGATGAGACTTAAATTCATCATCATATCTTTTAACAATATTGTTCTTCGTGAACAAATTTAAAGCATAAGTTGTTCCAAATCAATTATTTTTTTCTCAAATCCAATAATAATTATATCATTAGTAACAAAAGAAAAATAACATAAAGAATTACTAACCTTGAAATTACCTTTAGATTTATAATCTCACCTTGTTTGGCAGAGTCTGATGCTGATAACGTGTTATGAAATAACAAAGAATAAAGAAGAAGAATGGAGAGAAAAGAGTGAGCGATAATTATTTCTCTTGAGAGATGAATAAGAGGATCCTTGAGGAGTGATTTACAATGAAGGAAGCCCCTCTATTTATAGGAAAAATTTACTCCTAATTTCTGAGTAAAAGACAGAAACTTCAAATCCTGATAGATATCAACTAGATCTTGATAGACATTCACTGTAATGTAAATACATTTATAACATTAATGATTTGATTTTAAAATATCCCACTTTATCCCACAACAAACCTAAACTTTTCAAATTTTGGTGAAACTGCATATAGCAATCAAATTTTTCCACCACGATGGCCAACAAAGGAAACTATTCTATTTTTAATAACATAGGTAGGTAAATGGATGATTATCATATGCTGAAGGAGATCTTACATAGAAGAAACATTATTAATTCCTTTGGAATTGTATGAGAAATTACTTCTCAAATTCGTCATGAGCATTAGTTATATTAATCAAACAGTACATTATAATTAGTTTGTTAAGTCTAGTGAATCAAATCAAAGTTGAAAGCTTGTGAAAATCTTAAATATTGTCATGATTTGAGGTTCCTCAAAGTACAGTCACACACTTAAAATTTGTCCTAGAATTTTCATCTAGGCACCAGTTTAGAACTCAACTTCTTCAAACATGGACATATTTCTTCCTGACAAGGTGTCTAACATCAGCTTTGTTGGCCAGACTAATTCAAATTTGCATTTTATCAAATCCATTAGAGGAGGACGCGCTTTCTATTAAATTATAACATCTGAATGTACAAAATTAAAAGGACAAGAGGAAGAATCGATTAGGCGAACGTACTCGAAGAAAAAATCGTGATAGAAAAAGCACGAGGAAGATTTTAAATTCGACATATGCAAAATAAAAAGACTTCCTAAAAAACAATATTCTTTGTTTTAGGTGATTATAGAGTTTTCTATCGATTGAAGTTCGTATGCTAGCTAATCTATTATTGTTATTTTTAATCACAACATGAGTTTATTTGGAAATTAGCAGTGTGCAATCTAGATCGTCCGCATATATATTTTATGGCAATTGAAGCTTACATGCTAGCTTCTTGAGTATGTCTAAGCAACCTGACCTAGCTAGTAAGAAAAGACAGTCCGGTGCATTAAAACTCCTATTATGCACATGGTTCGGAGAAAGGACCATCATAAGGGTATATTGTACGCAGTCTTACTTTGCATTTTCATGATCTCCCTGATCACATGACAACAACTTTACTAGTTACTCTAAGACTCTCCTTCTACCTGGCCTAGCTAGTTAACACAATATATCGAGTCACACATCATCATTTCATTATTTTCATACTCATTTCGTCAAATCATAAGCTCTAATATTAAACTTTGGACTACGAGTTTCGTCTTAGACTAAGTCATCCAAATAATTTTTCCTCAAAAGCCTCGTACATTATATGTTGCTTCCTTTTCCTTCCTTGCTAGTGCTATAAAACTTTGTCCCACACCCAACAAATTCAAATTCGATCCACACATTTTGTTGGTGTAATATAAATGAAGAAAATAAAATAATCTTTTTCTTGGCTGAGGCGCGGATATCTCGCTCTCGTTAAGGAGATTCAAACCCATTGCGACATAATCTACACCGATCTAGCAGTATATCTCTTGACTTGTCCCTTCCATGATACAACAGTCCAGCAACTCCGTCCAAAGTTTCATCATAAGAACACCTTCCTTCAACATATATTTACTCTCTTTGTATGGTGAATATAGTTAAAGACTTAGAATATTTTCTTTGTCTCAACTCTCTCCTTCACTACTACACACTATAATCTTTTTCACACTTATCATATTTTCTTGTACATGCAAGACCACCTCTATTTATAGGTGAGGTATTCATTCTTGTATTGAATAGGAAGAATATAGTATAGTAAAGTGGGTACATGAATAGTCTATAGGTTACAAATGTTATAAGAGTTATAAGAGTAATGAGGTATGGGGGATGACACAAAATAGAATCATGAGAACTATAAGAAACGTGAATTTTTGGATGGTAAGAAGCTAGACACATAGTACCATATATTATAAGAAACTAATTTTTCATGGGTGTTAAAGATTTGATAGATTACTCGTAAGGATGACTTGAGTTAGTGTTGCAAGTGAAATCCCATAAGGGAGGCTAAAGATTGATTGATTCCCTGTGATCTGTTAACGTCTTTATCAGTTGAATTCATGCACCAAATTTGCTTAATGCAGTTTACATCTTTTATACAATTTATAAGCTATTGTGTATAACTGAGTTTGCCTAATACGCATCCAAAAAATAGCGACTACGGATTTCCTCGAATTGAAAGAAAGAATATTTGATGGATTTAAGAAACAGACCTTGTCCCAATAACTGCTGCTCTTTGCCTCCCATATTTCGTACCTCTCTTTAATAGATTGGTAGATCTTGTTATAAATATATAAATTTGCTATTATAACCCTCTGCCTCCCATTTCTGCTTTAAATTTATTTTCAGTTCCATAGCTTTCAATCCCAACAATTTATTTGGGATCAATCCAGAAGAAAACTTTATATAGATAGAGGTAAGAGTATAAATATACTAATAATATTTTTTAACGGGTCATGATTAAATCGATGAAGAAATCGATCACATCACACTCAACATCTATAAATTGTTAATTATGAAGTTTCAAACCGCAAATCATTATTAGTCCGCTATCGATAAATTCAGTAAATTTATTTTACAGTTGAGTAATTAGTTAGGTAACAATTTTGAGCGACCATAATATTCTGTTATTTTAGAATTTACAAACAGGGGTGGAGCTTCCCTAGAATAAGGACATTACATTTTCGAAAATAGATTTTAATAGAACCAATCACTAAAATACCTCGAGATAATTATGTGGTATATATTTTGATAGAGATCTTCATTCACAAAGTTCGGGTAGCTACATACAGGTGTTACAGTATGTCCTGGGTTTGATTCTCACTCCAGCATCTGCATAATTTTTTTTTTCTTTTTCACATTTAGCCACACACATATAGTGTCTTCACTACTATCAAATCTTGAGTTCACCTCTGCTGGTAAAGTTAGGAAAAATGGCAGAAAAGCGTGAAAGGGGATTTATCCAAATTGCTTGTTCGAAATTATAAATTATAAGTACATTATTATTTATATATATACTAGAATAGTGTATGTGCGTTGCACGTGTATCAAATAATTTTTTTAGAATAAGTGTATGTAGAAAATATATTAATTGTGCATGTGTTATTTTATTAAATACAAAAACATTAAGAAAACAACACCAAATTTTCAAGATAATAAAATGCAGTTGATTAAAAAGGAATTTTGTCAGTATACTTAATTATTTTATACTTCTAAAATAACGTTATTTCTAGGATAGGTTTTTTCCATTCTTAGGCATATATATATATATATATATATATATAACGCAAAATATAATTATAATGAAATGATTTTAAAATATAAACCAATTTAAACCATAAATAGTAATAATTAATTTTTTTTTAATTTTATACTCTTTTAAAATATACTTTATATAAACTAAAAATTACATAAATACACTACTTATGTTTTGAATATTACAAAAAATCCCAACTCCCTAAACATATTACAAAAATCCCAACATATACACAGAATGCTATGTATATGTCGACTATGTTATGTATATTAATAGGGAGGGAGAGTAAAGTAATTAAAAAAGTGGGAGAGAGTGTAATTACTTCCAAAAGGGTTGGTATTTATGTTATTTATACTTATATAAATTGATAAATAGTGAGTAAAATTTATACAAAATTTTAAATCTTATGTATTTAAAGAAGCATATTGAAGAGTGAAATGGTAAAGTCCCAAACTTATAAAGGCCCAATAACTTTAAAATTACGAAAAAAAAAAAGAATTAGGAAAGTATACAAAAAGAAAAAAAGAATTAGGAAAGCAAACAAATTCAGTAATACTTACTATTTGTTTTTGTCTGAAGTCCATAAGGTTTCTTTGAAATTGTTTCTTTCCTCAAACATGTTCTTTCTTTTTTCAATGTAAAAATTTCAATATTTACACTCTTCTTGGTTTAGAACTCTAAAATCTTAAAATTTTATTTTAAATAACAGTATAATCCAATTAATTGTTCTGGGGTAACAAATTTTTTATTAATAATGCTGATTATAATAAAGTTAAAAATCTAATTACCATTTTCTTGTTAAAATGTTTGAATCTTTACTAAAGAAATGAACACCATTCACTTTGGTGTCTTATTTTTTTCAATTTTTTGGGCAAAAAGTCTCAATCTTTACTACAGAAATGAAGGCCTTTTGGGGCTTAAAGCTTGTAGCTTTTCTTATTCTTGGGATTTGTGCATTCTTGATTCTTGGTGTAGAGTGTGAAGATGATGATGCTTCAGTAATGTTAGTTTTGAAAAAGAGCTTAAAGCCATCTCAAAAAACAGGTTGAATAGACCCAGATCTATGTAAATGGGAACCATGTTGGTTGTTCTGACAAACGGGTCATGAAAATCCAAATTAGGAACCAAAATATTCAAGGAACTCTGCATCAAGAATTTTCTTCATTTTTTGTTCTTCATTTTGCTTTGCATGTTTGATTTAATTTCTTATTTTAAGTGTGTTTTGCTTGATATTTACATATAATATGTGTCAGGTATGCTTAATGTTGCCAATTTTGAATGTTCTGATGTTTGCCTGTCAGCTTAGATAGTTGCATTTGAGGTATGAAATAAAAATGGAAGCAGGTAAATAGAAATATTGTGATTTTGTATCTCTTTTCTGGGTTATTGTACTTGAACTCACCATTTAAAATTTTAAAGTCATAAAGATAGGGTGGGAATCGCAGGTAATGAGCGGCTTGCTGGTGTTGTACTATTTGCAAGTGAAAGACTTCTACAGAGTTTGAGAGGTGTATCTATATCTGGAAATAGGTTGCAAGTTGCAATCCATGAAACCCTATAGTATGAGCTTTTCTTGCCAAGCCATTGTAGTTTATGATATTCTATGTCCAAAATTCAACCTTTGATTAAACAAATTCAGAGATGGTTAAGTGTACATTTCAAAGAGGATAAATTTCTGACAAAGCGACCTCAAATCAATTTATTTGGGTCATTAAGAATATGCTAAGATTATTTCTTGTCCGTTGTTTGGTTTGGTATATTAAGAACAATTCTATTTTCAACCTTGTTTATCTATGTATTAATGATGCGAAATGGAAAAGGTTCCTGCACTTTCACTATTTGTAAAGTTTATATAGATACTGAATTGTGACTTGGCTGTATAAAAAATTATATGTTGTTGGCTCCATTCAGTAAGACATTGATAATATGGGAATGTAGGTCCATTGTTTGAGTCTTTAAAATCAGCATATGACTTCAGTAATTTAACTTTTTTTAATCAAGGGTAAGTTGTTGAACTAATGTGCAATAGTCTTCTGGCATATTTGAAATAAAATGTAAAAGGTGAAAAGGATATTCAGTATCAACCTATACTTCATTTGATAAAAATACTAAGATTCGACATATCTCTTTTGTCTTTCAGTAATTTTTCTTTTAGGTGGAGAACAGTGAGCCAAGAGATGAAATGTCTTACACCGATGAGCCCAAAACTGATTTCTAGAATTTTATAATAATGGGGAGGGATGGTGAGTTCACTTACTGTGTGTAGGTGTAATGTAATTGTGCCAGTTAGTTCCATGTTTTTGCATGTGTTGCACCTCATGGTTTAATGTTGTGGTCACCTGAGAAGTGTCTTTAAAAATAATATTTAGTTTTTATTTTGAGAGGTTTCTTGCTGTAACTAATGTTGAGCTTGAAATGTTCACTGTATTAATGAGTTTCGCTAATGCAGTCTGGTTATTTTTGTAGGGGTGCTGGGAAATATTTTATATGACCATCGTACTCTTCAGTTGAATGACAATGACCATCAACGTGTATGCCAAATTCCCAAGCGGAAGGTATAAATTTTTTCTGTCATGCCATTGGTGGTAATTAAGTGATGAGCTCCTTAAGGTGCTGAATTCTTGAGCTCTTTGATTGTAGGGTGCAAATTCAGGGACTTGACTGGAGTTCAGATAAAAAAGTTAAATGGGACCCAGATGTGGAGAATCGCTACCTTCAGGAAAGCCTTTGGTATGATTTTTTAAATTAATATTTAATGGAATGACATAGTTATTGAGTTATTTGGTTTCTGGATCTTATGATGTTTAAAATCAGCAGGTCCCTGAGTATGCCATGAGGTTCGTTGGTGGTAGTTCCTCAAAGTAATGATACATCTACTATTTTTCTGATTTAATATCCATTTTGCATTTTCACCTGCCTTTTCATCTTGCTAAATACTGTTTTTAATTGTGTGACATGTTACATATACAGACCGTTTGGTCGTTTATGGTGGGATGAAACTGTCCCAACAATTGTGATGAGAGTTAAACTACATAATCAGGCATCTTCTTCTCTTTGCCATCTTATTCAATCCATAGAATTAGCTTGTATCATCCTAAAGACTTTTCTTTTATTCTTGTACTCCTTTCAGACCATAATACATCTACTACAAGATAGAGTTCTCACTATTCGTGAAAATGCAAGGCTCCAAGGTTTTTCGGACTATTACAAGTTAATAGGTCCAATAAAAGAAAGGTATAGCATTGACTAACATCTAACCATTTGGTAGAAGATCTAATTTTTGTGTAAGGCTGATGAATAATGACCGAGGAACACAACAAAGTTTCAAATTGCCAGCTCAAATATTAGTTGATTTCTGCAGGTTTCCAAACATATGGGCATTGCGATTAGTACGTGAATTATTACAATGGAATACTGTAAGATGTCTTTAAACAGTCAATGATAAAACCTAAATTTGATGCATATGTTGTCTATTTGTGTTTCAGGCTGTTGATTCTGCATTATGTTGGACTGCATCTTTCATTTCAGGAAGATTGACGAAGTGTTGATGAGGCTCTAAAGCACCCCTACTTCTCGCAAAGGTGATAAAAATTTTAGGTGGTATACCTATTTCCGTATGAACAGCTAAAAGAAACACAACCTGCAGACCTTTTACTGAAGGTCTGTGATTTAAGTGAACCAGATATTCTTGGCCAATATTTTACATCCATTGCCTTCTACTCAAACCATACATATATACTATTTTTTGATACATATATTTATACAGAGTTTTGATCCTTTGTCGCTAGGGAGAAATAATTGCAATGGTACTCTACACGCATACACTGACCTTTAAATTGTGGATCCACTTCTGTTGTCATGAAAAGTTTAAAATGACTTGCCAATGAATTAAATAGTATTTTTTTACTTTTTTTATTTGTAGCATGGCAGTGAATGGGCTGATGTTCATGGTTGCAGTGGGGTTCAATGTTGTTGCTAGGTCAGTTTTCTTTCTTTACTACCCATTAACCATTTATTGTATAAATATTCTATTTAAATTATATATAATGATAGTTCAAATCACTTCCTCTTTCCTATTACACAGGATTTACCCAGGTCTGTGGTCTGCAATGTTCATGGTGTAAACCCGAACTTTCTAAAAATTGGAGAAAAATGGCCGCAGAAAGGCAAAGTAGTCAGCAAGTTTTCTCTAAAGGTGCATGCTTCTTAGGAAAAATGGTTTGGGCGAAAGGCTACAGGGATTTGATAGACCTGTTAGCAAAGCACAAAAGTGACCTTGATGGTTTTAATATGGACGTGTTTGGAAATGGGGAATATGCTCATGAAGTGCAGACAATAGCTTGGACGTTAAATTTGAATGTCAACTTCATGAAAGGCAGAGACCATGCCAATGATTCTCTTTATAGGTATGAACCCTTTAGTTGAATCCTTTTTAATGTGAAAATGCTAGTATATGTAAATACTTAAAGCTGCTTTAAAACGTCTAAGTTTGGATAGAACATAGGGGCCAACGATACTTTACATATGCATACATAGTTCATTTCTTCGATGCTAGCTATATGATTATAGTAACAAAAATACTAATATTAATACTAATAAACATGTGCAAAACTGTAGAGGGGAACCAATAATCTGTTTTCTACTGAAATCATAAGGAAAAATTAAAATCAAGTGACTGCATGCTTGTTTGAATTTAGTTCTCAATAACACACTGATTCTAAATTAGTTTTCATTTGATTAAAGATCTTTCAAAGTGCAAGTGTATTCCTATCAACACTATGTAAGTGTATTCCTATCAACACTGTGTATCTTCTGAACCTGCAAAAAAGAATAATTGACGTGAATAAGTTATAGTATATTTGGAAGTGTATAAAAAAATTTGTATCATGCATTTTCATGTATTGTAACTAACCTAATATCTCTTTATAGACAATGTTTTTGGTGTATGTCCCTTTTCTTCGCTTAAGCTGTTCCATCATGACCAAAACTTTTGTTGTTTTCATTGATATTCCCCTTGAAAGTGCAACATATAACTGACCATGTGAAAAAATGTGTTGCGGCAAGTACAGTCCGACAGTTGGTATTGTTTGTCCTTGTGATTTATTTATCATCATTAAAAAGCACAATCACACTGAAAATTATTTTCTAATGAATTTGAATGGATAACCTTAATTTTCGGGAGGTGATAGCTGAATTCGTGGAATAAAGACATGCTTGAAAGCATTTTGGCCCATCATTATTTCTGCACATATGACATTATTGTCAAAACCTCTGCATATCATTCTCGTGCCATTGCATATGCCGTTGAAAGCATCTAAATTTCTCAGTAACATGATAGGCACATTTTTTTCAACATCAATCTGCATATAAGTGAAAGATATTTTAATAAATGCTACAATTTATCAATTTACTTCACTGTAAAATTTTGTCAGTTAAGTCAAATTAGAATATATTCCAGTATAACCAGCATCTGATGATCTTTATATTTCAAGGCTTTAGCATTTGTATACAGACATTTACTTCACTGTAAAATTCTGTTAGTTAAGTCAAATTAGAACATATTCTAGTATAACCAGCATCTTATGATCTTTATATTTCAAGGCTTTAGCATTTGTATACAGACATTTACTTCACTGTAAAATTCTGTCAGTTAAGTCAAATTAGAACATATTCCAGTATAATCAATGTCTAATGATTTTTATATTTCAAGGCTTTATAATTTGTATACAGACATTTAGATTAATTTGTATTATTGTAATCGCTATATACTTTTTGCATAATTATATTGTGTTACTTTGTATTCAATTTGTATTACCTTATATTTTATAATAGTTTTTGCTCATTATGACTATTTTGTTACACTTCAGATCATGATCCCTGAGAATTATAGTGAATTTATTGATATTATAGCTTCTCTAGTGAAGGCAATATTATTTCTATGAGCATAATCCATCATGCTATGAAGCGGATACTGGGAGTCTGATCCATTCTTGAAAAAATAATTCGATAGCTAGGTAAAAGAATGTCACTTAATTTTTGTCAATAGTCTTTTAGTAGCTTGGTTTTATCCTATATTTGCTCGAGCATTGAAATATTTCTAATTGTTGTTATTAGACAGAGTTTTGATATCTATAATACAATTGTATATTACTAAATATAGAAGAAGATACCTGTGTGGAGGTAGACCGTTTGATGTTAGAGTATTTAAGTAATCTTCCTGATAGTAGTTGTTGGTATCATCCTCTGCAGAATCAAAACTAAGAAACGTTCTGCTTTCACCAGGAAATCTAAAAATTAACATTTCATTTAGCTGATCAACATATTCATTTCTGCTAGCTAGGTAGCACGTTCAGTCATGTATTTTGCAGAATCAACATTTTTATCCAGCTCTGGAAATATTTACTCTATTAAAGCATTTGTTCCAGTACCATCACTCTTAGTTTCAATAACTAATTATTTTGAAAGTAGTACCAAATCATCTCTTATTGTAAGCTCCTCCCCGTTACCTATGCGTAGTAAGAGTTCACTAAATGATGAATCTATTCTCGTCCTCATATTTCTTGTTAACTTAAT
The DNA here is from genome assembly GCF_002878395.1 of Capsicum annuum. Classification (NCBI taxonomy): domain Eukaryota; kingdom Viridiplantae; phylum Streptophyta; class Magnoliopsida; order Solanales; family Solanaceae; genus Capsicum; species Capsicum annuum. The sequence continues at coordinate 29,305,909 of NC_061121.1, read as the reverse complement.
TTTTTTCAACTAAATGATGAATCTATTCTCGCCCTCATATTTCTTGTTAACTTAATTTTTTTCATTTGATGCCACAAGTACGACTTTACCAAACTTGCATTTACCATTTCAGCCCTTATAGATTTTGGAATTACTGGTAATACCTAACGAAAATCACCTCCAAAAACCATTACTTTCCCATCGAAGGGTGCGTCAACATCCAACAGTATATCTCTGAAGCTCCTATCAACTGTTTTAATTGTCCAACGGCTAGCCATAGGCGCTTCATCCCAGATAATCAACTTGGCTTTTTTATCAATTTAGCTCCACTGCTCTGCTTTGACATGTCTGTGATTGTTGTATCAGTTGTTTGAAGCAGTATCTCAAATCTAGAATGAGCCGTACGACCTCCCGATAAAAGAACCGATGCTACACCATTTGTTTCCGTCACTAATGCTATCATGCCTAGATCTGATATTTGCAAGTAATTCAAGATATAGGAACGTTTTTCTGGTTCCTCCGGGTCCATCAACGAAGAATAATCCCGATTGGCCAAATTCTAATGTTTGCAATATAATCTTGAATGCTTGCTCTTGTTCGGGATTTAGCTTTATTTGTGCATTCAAATCTTATGAAGGCACTATTATAGACTCTTCTTCTATTATTTCTCTGCATTCTGATATAATAACACCATCCATACTTTGTTCAAGTCTAGGTATGTCATAATTTTCAATTCTCTTACCCATGCTCTCTAAGAAATGATTTATGCTTTTCAGTGTGCATTGAAGTTGAGCAGTAGGAGAATTTTTGTGTATTCTCTCAAAATCTTCTGACATGTCATCATAATATGTATCCCATAGCTTTCTAACATCCGTCGGATTACAATAAACTAATATTGTTCCAAATAAATTTCTAAGAGCCGATGGCATTTTGAAGACGACAGCTTCGCGTAAGAATTCAGAAATGCTATTATCTGACTCGAGCAAACCTCTTTCTTTTGTAGCTTCTTTGAACGTGTCACACAACCTTCCATTAACAGTTAGCAAGTATTGAAACGAAGTCGGTCCTCGTACGTGATTCAATAATAATCTCAAATAATACCTTTCGTCTTCTGCTGAATTAGCTGTGAATTAAAGAAGAAAGAGTAAATAAATGATATTTGAACAGTTACAAATATTAAGAGTGGCTGTGTTGAATTTCTTACCAATAGCAATTCGACCAATTACCGATCTTGTTTTTTCTTTGCGTCCAAATCTTACCCTGAGCGTTCTAAATATAGTACTCTGGAAATTCCTTGTATATGTATTTATGCGCTTCGTTGTCTACTGAACATTTGTGAAAATACTCGGTGAGCATGGTTTTTGAGGTATATTCTCAGGCAACAACGTTTTTCAAATTTTGGTTGCTCCAATAGCACACTACAATGTGAACAGACAATATTAAAAAGATTAACAAAATATTTCATACAACATAATTTTATGTATTTCTTTTCATAATAAATTCATAGCTAAAAACAGTTTATTACAATTTGAATTTTATGACTATTTTATCAGAAGGGTAATGATGTAGAATTCAGATAGCTTAAGGAATCCTAATTGTTTACCTGTTTGTTTATTTGGAAGATATAGTTGAAGGTTAATGACCGGAGGCTGCATTTCACTTAGATCAAATTCATAAATTCTCCATAGTGCTTCTGGTGCAGCAACCCAACGTGCATCCTGAAAACTCTTAATTTCATCAACGGGTTTTTCTCCATCATCTGATTCGATATAAACAGCGCACCTATCATGCCCTTTATATATATACTTGTAAAGATACTTTATTGCTTTTGCCCCTACACAAGACTTCACATTGATATGACAATTATATCTACTCAGTAAATAAGAATTATATGGAACAATCCATTGGTTATTCATTGTCATGCCTCAAACTTTTTCTTTCTTTCCATCATTTCGCCTCTTGCAAATAGGATAGCTATCCTTTCCTTGTATTGATTTATTACTAAATGATCGAGATAATGACTCTTGCACTGGCCATCTATCATGCATGAATTTGTTGGATATTTTTTTCCACATGGACCATGCATCATATGTTTGATAGCCAAGTCATGCAAATCTGGAAATTCTTCTTTATCGGGAAGTTCAGCGAAAATAAACTTGTCATAATTATCTGGTGATGTCATCTAATATCCTTGTTCCAGTATTAACAAAAGGTGAATGTGTGGTAGGCCTCTTTTCTGAAATTCAATCATATAAAATATGCTGCAACAGGACCAAATATTTTTTTCTTGAAGATTTGATCTTTTAAATCTTGTAACTTTGATCTAAAAACTCTAGTCGCCAAGTCTGGTCTGTCTTGAGCAAGTTTCCCTTCTACCAAATTTTCTTGGATCTCTGGCCAATCGGGATTACATGTCATTGAGATAAACAAATCAGGTTTTCCAAAATATTGAACCAAAGCCATTGCATCCATATATCTACGACGCATGTCCCTATGACCTCCGACAAATGATACAGGAAGTATTATTCTTTGACCAACTTTTGAGCCCCTGCTTTCTCCAGCCATAATACTATCAACTATGCCTTGCAATATTTCCCTTCTAAAATTTGATTGCTCAAACCTAAAATATTCAAGTCGAGTAGTTTCTAGCTTGATGTACATGTCAACAACAAATTGTTGAAACAATCGCCCACATAATAGTATTATCGTGTTTTCTCCACTGCGTATTTGCAACTTATATCAATAGTACTCTCTATAAGAGACACAATTTTTAGCTCCACGTCGTACACCTGCAAAATATTCTTAAATATATTGATATGGAAGTAGTAAGTACACAATTTTAAGAGATTTTATTTTAAAACTTTACCTTGTTGCTCATTGTCAAACACCTCATGAACGGACACAAATGTAGGGTTGTTCTAGTTGAGGCCTGCAACTTCAGTTTCACGCTTACCTTTACTTGTTTTATGTTGTTTTCGTATTCCTTGGTGCCATCCTAGTTCACCACTTGGAAAAAGCAAAGGATACTGAAGTGGGTCATAACATCCGTAATAATGTTTAACTCTATGAATATTACCCGAATGTTCATGAACAATAATCTCTCGATCAAATGGTACATTGGGGTTGTTTCCGTCTATCCAAATTGTAGTAACTTGATCTACTAATGGTTTATTGTAGACACGTTGATCTAATTTAGCAGTGGAAGCAATTCGAGTTTCTAAATCCTTAAAGTTTGAGTGATCTTTTAGCTAGCAAAACAATTGTGCATAAGGATTGCCATTCATTATTTGTATAATTATTGCGACAACTTCCTCAGATAAATTGACTTCTTTGACTTTTGAAATCCTATTCTGTGACTCATTTTCTGTATCAAAAAAGTACATCTGAAAATAGCATGGATTATTATCATGGGGTAGTAATGAGGGGAGATCATGATATTCTTGACCCTTTGCTCAAAATGTATAAACTCCTTTTCGCGAAGATGCTAGATCATTGTCAAGTTTAACACCAAAAGATATAAATCCAAATATGTTGTTATATGCCCTAATGTGTCTACGAAATTCTTCTGGTACTTTAGATTTAGAGAAGAATAAATCATATAATTGAGTTGGAACTGCAGTATTTGCAAGTTTTATTGATCCACTGTCGCAACAAAATGTTGGAGTCTCGTGTTGAAATCTCATAGCATGACAATAAGTGCATTCAGGAACATTTTCCAACTTTTGAATACACGATATTGATGGTATGTAGTCAATTTTACCTAAATTTGTTGTGTAAAATGTTAGAAATGTTAATAAATAATAAAGCAAGCAGAAACAGAATGTAAGTAACTTAAATTAATAAAATAGTATTGCATTACCTTCAATTTCACATCTTTGCATTAGAGCCTTTAGGAACCAATAGATTTTGCATCTTTTTGTTGGCCTTGTTTCTTCAATACCGAGATCTTCCATAGACTCAGTCCTTTTATTACCTTTAAAAAGAAGTAAACACTACATTCAGTTTGATTCAAAATTGGAGGAATCTGATAAATATGTTATCATTTTACATTTTAAAGATCTGCAATGACAAAATTGGAGCGGTGACTTGTGTTATTGGTAGATTATGCGACAGAGCTAATATGTATCAGCACGGGACAAAAGGCATGCATTTGCCCCTGGATTCACAGAAAGAATCCACAGAAAATGTTGGTTAGTTTTGTATTATTCAGTTTTCATAGCCACTTTGTGGGAATATACTGGGTACGTAGTTATTCTTCTTCATTTCTTATACTCTTCATTGTTGTTATCCTATGATGCACCTCAATTTATTGGTTTGTCCCAAGCGAATCTCTGGTCTCTGTATTTGTTGTTATTTACTTTCTTGTGATATTTGTTTGGGTTCTTTGCAGGCTTTGTCTCACATTTCTAGCATTCGATGTGTTCTTTGTTGTTATATCTGTTGTCGTAGTATGTCTCATTGGAATTGTTGTTTGTTGCTGTCTACCATGTATTATTACAATTTTATATGCAGTGGTAGATCAGGTAATTATACATTTTTTAACCTTAAACGTCACATGATACATAAGAAACTACTTTTTTGGGATTTAGTGCTAATTATCAGCTAAAAAAGAGT
>NC_061121.1:29255637-29298316 GCF_002878395.1 Capsicum annuum | reverse complement strand
GTTGTGGAAGTATGTGCTGTGATATCTTATTCTTATGTTTCATCACTTTGTGTCTTATTACGGTTCTAATTAGGACCTCTTTTTTGAACTCATGGTTAACGTTGATGCTTATTTTATATGCTAAAATATTATCCTCACCTATGCCCTCCCTCACCCCTCGAAATAGAAGAAGAAGAAGAAGATATTACAGTTGTGACTCTGTAGTTTGCTTTTTTCGTACAGTACAATAACAACAACAACATACCTAATAAAATCTCAAAATCCCACAAGTGAGATCTAGGGAAGGTAAAGTGTATGCAGACCTTACAACTACCTCGGAGAGGTAGAGAGGCTATTTCTGGAAGACCCTTGGCTCAAGTGTTTGTCGTATACAGTAAAGATCTTTTCTTTCAATGAAGTGATTGGTTGATATGCATCAAGAAGATGCAGCAAGTGCAAAAAATATTTAGCTCCTATACATTATACCGTCTAAATTGTGATCACAGTTAATAATTTTTTTAAAAAAGATTAATGTTACTCAAAAAAGTTGAATTACTCCAACAAAAAAAGTTAAGAAAATATCTAGCTTTAAGGAAGTTTCTGGGAATTGGGATTCCATCAAAACATCTGTGGTTTCTGTATATTCATTTGCTCAATATACTTGCAGGTTAAGTTGCTCGGACTTTCCAAAATCACAAAATGGCCCAACCATCTAAATTGACAATATTGCATATTAAGGGACATTAACTGTGATATACTGCATAATTGTCAAAGTTTCTGACTTGAAAGTTTTTGGACACTATAAATTACCCTTTTAGTGTAGAAAGTTTCTAACTTGATAATTAGCCATTCTATATGCAGAAAAGGTATATACTGCGTAATTGGGTCCCTTTTAATTGGTCTCTAAAAAGAATATAATCTTTCTACCAAATCATTCAGAAAAAAAGGTAAAAGCGAATTTTGAGAAAGGTGTTATTATGAAAGAACATGAATTTTGAAGTATTTTTGGTTGGGTGAAAATGTTTGTAATCGTGATGTTTACAGTGAAGGATGATTTGTTGAGACGATTGGGGATGATATTGATGATTGTGATCTATTCATTCATGGTATTAGAGAAGATAAACAACTATCTTGAGGGGAATGTTAAGTTGAATATGCAGGGCAAAGAGTTGAATGGTGAAAATATGGACGATGAGAAGATACATGTTATTATACAGTAGTAATAACTTATTGTTTAGAATAAGTTGAAGTTTCTTTCAATGGCCAGTCAACCTCGGTTATAGGTTAATAGCTCATTTTCATGTTTTGTTCCTTATTGCTGCTTGTATGGTTAAAACCTATAGTACGCATATTTTTTTGTAGGTCTTAGCTGCTAGCAAAAACAAAATCTCTACACTAAAAGGGTTCCCTTATCTTCTTTGAGGTTAGTAATGAACATCTAGTTAATTTCTTATTATTGGTAAATGTGTTTCTATTTTGTAAAGGAGTGAATTTATTGTTGTTAGTAGAGAGCTAAGTTTACTGTTTTTTATGTGTTTTCTCTACCTAGTCAAAACTATATTATAGAAGATTTAAATTTAAAGTGGGTACCTAAATCTTCTTGTTCGTCAGAATTGTTGATTGCAGCATTTAAATTTGTTGCAAGTGCAGCAATATATTTGTTATGCATTCAAATAACTTTATTAACTTTTGCTTGATCTATATAGAAAAAATAATAAAATTATTTATTAAAGTGATAAAAAGTGATGAAAAATGGATTAAAGTATTATATGCATCAATTAGTTTTAAAAGCTACCTTGTGTCATGTGCTTAACGAATAATAACCTGTGATATAGAATAAGCTATTAAAAACATATTATAAGTAAGTGAAAATAAATAGTGTATAGCTAGATAAAGTTAGATAAAGATCTAATAATCAATATTATTTGTTATGCCAACAGAATTTACTTAGCGTTTAGAACAGGAAAAAGAACAAAGAATGAAGAACTACCTATTAACTATCGAGACTGGAAAAATATTAACCTATTCCTAGAGAAATGAAAACGACTAATCCTTTTCTACTTTGATTCTTTTATGAGACAATGTGTCATCAGAGTTTTCATTTTTTCTGATTCCGTTGACTGAGTTTTCTGAGTTGACGTCTTCATATACTATGTCAATTGTAACAATCTTTTTAACTTCTTGGACTTCTTCTGCAATGAAGCGCCTGCCTGCTCGGTCTCCTTTACTTTTTGTATCAATTTTGATAAGAAATGTGAAGCCTTTTTTTATACTTAGCATCAAGTTCTGATAAAATGAGGATTCCTCTTTCTATATCAATGAAAAGAATGTATTAATTAAGTAAAGGATATTTGTTGAATTCAAAATAAAGCAGATTATTTTAGTGTTTGATAATTGTTAAAGAATAGTGTAATATGACCTTTTCCAAAATTGATTGCTTATATGTTGTAACGTCGCAACCAACCAAGTATTTTACAGCCTCAAACAATGTAACGGAACAACGTTCATCCCCAACAAATACATCAACTTTTAGAAGAAATCTGTAAAGTCAGTGGAAATTAGACATTTATCTCATTTTCTGAATTTTCAATTGGTTGAAAGTAATTTGATGGTTGTTATGTGTGTTATCTGTCCGTATAAGTAATTTTTTCGGTGGGACAGTCAGGATATTTGGCAATGTTATCATTGATTTTCACTTTTTTATAGCAATTGGTACAAGAATCACAGTAGAGTTCATCACTATTCACTATAGCTACGATAGTTGCGGTAAATTTGCCATACTTAACCTACAGAGAAGAAATAAAAGTTAAACGTCATACTAAGACAAAAAAAAATATTAAATTATTGTAGTTGAAAATAGTACCTCTTAATCACAAGATAAACAATCTCCAATTTCACCAATTGTCATTTCTTTGGCCCTTTTAATTTGTTTAGTTGGCAGTAAAGTAATTTCATTATGAGTTTTCTTCTGGGAAATAGACCTGCATGTTTGTTACTTAGTGTATTATAATAAAAGTAGTCTACTATAATTTGTTTGCATGAATATGAATAGACATATTATCATTCTTGGAGAGACGTTGCTTTCTCAAATGTGGGGTCCACCCACATACTACTGACATAGGTAGAAGATAGGCCAAAATTTCCTGCAACATAAAATATTAGGAGAAGAAAATAAGACAGTATTTAGTGTAAATGTTGTAATTGCTAAGATAGTATCTACCTTGATATAATGTATTCCTTAAATCACAAAATGTCACGACAGAATTTTCTACATATAACTTTTCTAGCAACACGTCATTTATTTCAGAGAATTCGCCCCATAATGTGATAGATTTTCTATCACATCTTTATTTTTCAAACAAAGAAAATAAGATTAAATTAGTAAATTAATAAGACAGTTTATGTATTATACAAACACTTTCGTTTCGTAAAAAAATTAAGTTTGACTTACTCTTCATTCATAAGTACTATTTCTCTTCGGATTGTGCCTTTTGTGAACAACTTAGAACTGACGAAGATGCCAAATATATCTGAAAAAAATATTAAGTATGTATAGTAGATAAATAATAGTAAAAAGTTGAATTTATGACAATGGTAATTACTTGATGAAAGTTAAAGGAATTACCTACTATTGTTTCTTTGGTATGCAATTTTTCATCTTCGAATGAAACAAAATTCTTAGAAAAAGAAAATGTAGAAAAAGGACTGTGACATTCTTGAACTATAGTGGAGGTTAAGAATCCAAGTTTAATGTCCTTATTAACGGATTGAAAATTAGGATTGACCCCAATAATGCGATCGTTTATGATATAGCAAACTTTGGATTGCTGTAAAGAATGTCCAAACGTTTCAATATGTTCATTGAACTGTGTACCATTAATTTTTGTACCCTGAAAAAAAAAGCATAATATGAAATTGATAGATATAAGAGTAAAACAGAAACTGAGAAATATGTATTTGTTGATGTGTGTGAAGCAATCATGAGGTTACTTTAGTTACCAGTAAATAGCTACAGAACGACCAACTACTAAATGTAAAAAAAATAACGTGTAGTTGTTCCACTAAACCTGACATTATTTTATTCCGCTTTTCAAGTGGGATAAATTAATTCAAGAGTAATTTAATTACCTCTTCATCAACTAATATCACCATTTTTCGAGAACCGCCTCCATTCTTAAACAGTTTCGTTGGGCCGCTTCCGATGACCAAGACTTTGATCATCCAGATATAATCCCTTGGCTTTAAAGTGTTGATACTCACAACTTCGGTGATAGGATCCATTAAATAATCTTTAAAAAAATAAAAGTTATAATGATAAGAACGTAAAATTTCATAATAGAGGTAAATTTGTGAGATGAGAAGAATGATACCTGAATATGTGAATCTTCTTGGTAGGCGGGTAGATAAAGAAGTTAGTTATGAGCAACAGAAATTATAATAATTAAAATGACACATAGAACGATAACAACGTAGAATTCATAATATATTGAATTAATAGGTCACATTAAGCTACACACTAAATTAAATTAAACTAAGCAATTTAAGTTGGCATAGCAAATAATATCGTGTTTAATTAACAATGTAAAAAGGGAGAGATGATATAACGATCAAAAATCTGGAAATAAAATTGTTGAAACTATGATGAGACGAAAAACAATGAAAATTGACAGCTGTTTATATAGAAGACTGGAAAAGCAGTATGTTTATTGGTTGGAAGAAACCAAGTAGAAATTAAATAGGATTGAAAACATTATAGCTAAATTTGGAAAGGATTTAACTGTAAACCAAGTAGGAATCAAATTAAATTTTTAAAAATGAAAAACGGTGGAAGGCAAATTTTACAAAAAAAAAAGATGGATTTAATGGTAAATCAAGTAGGAACCAAAAAAAGGATGGATTTAATTGTAAATCAAGTAGGAACCAAAGTAGCTAAATTTGGTAAGAAAAATTAAAAAAAAAAAAAAACGGGTGTTTGCAAGAAAGTAGTAATCAAAGTAGCTAAATTTGGTAAGGAAAATTTTACAAAAAAAAAAAAAAAGCGGGTGTTTGTAGGAAAATTTGGTATATTTATTTTATAGAATTTAATTAGAGAAAAAAGGGTAAAAGATAATTTTATCTAAAGCAAACTATTTTAATGAAAGACAAAAAGTTCAATTCACTTTTCAAAGAGCCTTCAGGCTTTTAATATATTATAGATATATAATTGAAAATTCTCTCTTTTTGGTTGGATAGAAAAATATGAATGAGAAATCTATACAATTACCGTTCCTCGTTAATAAAGACATTTGTCCGTGACAGAATCTTCAGCTAACTTTTGTCATAAAAAATTGCCCGTGTGCACCTCTGAGTTATGAAGGAAAAAGTACCGATCTTTACTTGGGTAAACCAATTTGTCCTCTCAATTTCAGTATTTCTTTTTTATATTAAAAATTGATTAATTTAAATTAAAATTCAGATATTATAAGACTTTTATATATTCGAAACTTAAATTCGAGATTTTTAATTAATGGTGAAATTAATTGTGAAAGGATCCAACTATCTTAGAACAACCTATATTGATTGTTCTTTTCGTTTTTCTTGATTAGTAGAAATAGTAGCATATGTTATTCAAAATTTTGATATAATGATTTTCGAAAACAACCTCTCTATCTTTTTGAGATAGTGATAACATTTGCGTACATATTAATTTCATCAAACTTCACTTATGGGACTTTACTGCGTATTTTGTTGCTGCTGACTTTGATAGTTTAGGAATATTATGGGTAAAATTCAGAAATAACATACTTATCCCCTTAATTATGAGTTTCATAGCAACGGTTTCATAATTACATAATATAGTAAGTTGTATTTTATATTTTTGTAAACTGTTGTACAAAAATACAAATACATATAATTTTTACTGCCCTTATGATTGATATGTATTTTGTATTTTTGCAAAATGTTGCTATAAAAATACAAATACATACAAATACATATACTACAAAATGTAATTTGATAAAAATATTATTATTTTTTGTAATTTAATATTGAAGTATGCTACTTTATGTATTTTTTTTCCTATTATAAATGACTTTAAACACAATGAAATTATTTTATCAATTGTTTGTATATTTTCTTTCAAAATAATATAATTTATTGAGTTACATGGTATAATATTTCATTTTATATTGTATATTTTTGGGAATTCCTCCTTTAAAAGTGAAGAATATTATATTTTGGGCAAACTATATAAATCTCAACAGTTTGAAGCTTAATTACTGAAAAATCCGATATTTTGCATAATTACTGCTAATCCCGATTTTGGGTATGTTGAGATACATAATTAGCTCCTAATACATCCAATGAAGATACATTTTTCATTTGTAAAGATACATAAATAACAACCGTTATATTTTTTCTGATTTTGAGTCTGTCGAAATACATAATACATCGAAGGAAGATATATTTTTTTCTTGTAAAGATACGTAATTAGCTCCCGATACATGTTCCTTTTGGGTCTGTCGAGATACATAATTAGCTCCCCGATACATTCAAGAAAGATACATAATTAGTTGAAATTTTTGTAATTACTTTGTAAGAATAAAAATTTGTATAAATATGATAAGATGAAGTGTATACTTATGTAATTTATCCTTATATTTTTGCTATAAATACAGCCTAATGGCCCAATGTCAGTAGGATTTGGATCCATTAATAGTTTCTCATTGGTTAGAAAGTGGGATAGCCCAACAGGTGATAACTACTAAACACTAGTTGTTCATTTAGGGTCCACCTACAACACTGGGCCATGCTCTCTGGGCCCACCAAATATCTGGTCCAAAATTTTCTCTCTTTCTCCTCAAAACGGCCTACATTTCTTGGAGAATGAAGGTCTGCTGATGAAAAATCACCAAAATTACGCCGGAGAGATCGAGAAGGAGAGAGCTCCTCCTTTTCTCTCACACACATACAGTTGTCCGGTTGTTTTAAAGGAAATATAAGAGTGCGTTGAAATTAAACTAGTGGCACCACCAGAAATGGATATATGACAACAAATGTTTTAGCAACGGTTACAACCGTCACCAAAAAATTTGATTCTAATGCCACAACTTAGTAATATAACTGTTGCCATTGATTTATAACCATGGCAATAGACATCCATGTAACAACTTAAGAATTTTTTTCATAAAAAAGTTTTATTAAATATAACAGTTATTAAATCCCTCCAATTTTTTTCGCCTTTTTTTTTCTAAACCCGCAAAACCAAAAGGGTTCCAATTTTTTCCACCTTTTGTTTTTCATACACCCGCGAAAAAAAATAAAGATGAGAACCGTCAGTGCTATACTATAGCCCTAATTTTCTCACTCCAAAGAAATTACATCTCAAAGTGCCGCTCAAGATGAAATTGCCCACCGTGATTCTCCTGTCTGCTGCGACGCACCACCGCTGAAGTGTGTATGCTGTCATTCGGCACCTTGATTAGCTTAAAGAGAGGCCTAAATTGTTTATATTTCTGAGAAAATATTGGGGGTTTGAGAAAATCTGAGAAAATTTGGATTTTAGGGGTTTCTTTGAATCTGTGAAATCTGAAAAATTCTAGGGTTTGCATTCAATCGGTGATATTTTAAGTGAAGAAACAACTTTTAAGGTTAGTATATTTGGATTTTCTTAACATTGATGTTGAATTTCTGTTGCATGAGCTGTTAAGTTGAATTTGCTTGATTGGTAATGTGTAATTAATTTTTTTTGGGTGTTTGATATTTATTAATTTTTCTTGAGATTGATGTTTGATTTTCTATTGCATGAGTGTTGAATTTCTTGATTTTTCTATGAATATACATGTTTTTTCGTCATCACGGCCATTGATGAACATAATGGCCTTGGGAATTTTCGTCATCACGGCCATTGTGAGCATTGACATACAATTAGCTACTGGTGTTATCTATGTTTTGGGAAAGAGAATATATCCCTCATGTTTCTTATGCTTATTTTGCTTCTGCTACGTGTCTCCTAATCCTTAATAATACCAGCTACAATGTGCTATTTGGACCTAAAATTTAACAAAAAGTACAAGTTATTAAACAAAGAATGTCGCACCAGTTATACAGGCAACTGAGAAACTAAAGGACGAGCTGATAAGGTTGTGATTGATTTTCTTCTATGAGCGCCATCTAGATATTGAATGATTTCCTTATTATTATCTAAGCGACTATATTTTAACGATCTTTAATATCGGAACCTAGACACCAAGTGATGGAATAAATTAAAGGAATGGAGGGTGAACTTAGGAATTAAGATGATATAAAGGTCGTGTGGAAGCAAATAGAGATATCTCTAGGCAATTATATGGTTATATTCAAGTTAAATGTTGATTCTGAACAATATGTTATTCTCTTTTTAACTTAAACCTTCAGCTTTTCTTACTAATAACTAGTTCTACTTCTTGTTCAACTGTAGGTTCGTGAATGTACTGCATGAAGCACCACTATCCGGTCATAGGAAGCCTACGAGTCTTATTGGGAGTATTTTCTACTGTTTCTTATTGGCAAGTATTAGTTCATAAATTCTTTGTGGTTGTGACAACGATGCAAGTTTTGTCACTTTCTGGGTGAACTAATTGTGACGAATTCTAGGCAGGCTTTGCTATTTTGGCTGTCAGAGCTAGATGGATATTTCACCCTATAGAACGATTAGTGTTCCCACTTCTTTGCATTTGTAACGTTTGCCTCCTTGTTGTCACAGGTGCGCTATGAAGTCACATTCTCTGTCGTTTTCCTATGCTTTCAGCAAATCATAAGATCTCATTGTCCTGCTTTTTATTGTATTTTTTCAACATTTGACTTCTCTCTATGGTTCTATGCCTAAAACAAAGGTGTTTGATATCTGTAGGCATTTTCAACAATATTTGGTCTATCAAGTTAAGAAAATCCGGTTACAGGTCAGTGTTTCTACATAGTTCATGATAAAAATATATACTGAGCCCAACTAGCTTGGGATCAAAGTTTTGTTGTTGAAATGGCGATTAATGATAAATATTACTCTTTCAATATATAGCTTGAGATGGAAGTTATTGGGTAAAAGAGGTTAAAACCAACACTGGAAGGACATTTCAAGTTTCGTTAGCTATAAATGAATATATTACCTCATTGGATATAACTTTCATCCATACCTCGCCCTTCTCCTCTCTCTTCTCATATGACATGTGACAGAAGAAAAAATGGAGTTAAAATCCGTTCTTATACATATTTAAAAAGGAAAGCGTGGTGCACTAAACTCCCACTATGCACGGCGTCCAGGAAAGAGCCAGACCACAAAGGTCTATTGTATGTCTTTACCTTGTATTTCTGCAAGGCACTGTTTCCATAGCTCGAACCCATGACTTCCTGGTCACATGACAACTAATTTACCAGTTAAGCGAAAGCTTCCCTTCTCTTTATATATACTTTGGTTATAAAAAAAAACTCCTTGTATATATCTTGGTATAAATGATCTACTTGTGGGGTCTTCGGTGTACTAATGATGTTATGGGGTCAGAAAAAATTCATATCATTCAAATATCTTTCCTTAGTATGCACGACCTACAGAGTGTGCAAAGTGGTGGGTACCAGTAAGCTGGAGAAACAGATCAGTATAGTAGAAGAACCTGATTTACAAATGGTATGGATTAAAGGTTTCCCGATGAGGTAGAGCATAATGTCACTGAAATCAAATTGTGGGAGGGCCTAAGACCTTGAAAAAGGATCAAGGAAATCATTGAGTGTACTTTGTAGAACTTAGTTGCATTGAAGGTTAGTTTCGATAAGTAGAGGGAAGAGTTGAGTCGCATATGTATTTCAAGCTTTGGTTAATTTTTTCCATCTCCTTTTTGTCGTGGCGGGACAAATAGAGGTAAAGTCAGACATCAGTTAAACTAGTTGGCAACTTCTCTGCACTACAATTCAGATACATATTCTCAGGGTTCCTGATATTTTGTTTTGGTGAATGAGAGACTTTTGATAGCACTACTTGGATGGGAATTAGGATTTACTGATATATTACAATGTGCAGCTATCAAGATTCACTGATGCATAATAAAATAAATCTCAAAAATCTCATCTTTTTCAAACCAATCGTCAACAGATTGGTACTTTATCATGTCAATGTGACACTATCTTTATGGCTGCTGGATAGGACTTCTGAGTAGAGATCGAAGAAAGCTTGACAGTTGTTTTACTGCTTCTTCTAGACGAGACAAATGATAATTTTTCTAAGAGGCTTCTGTTGCATAGGTACTAGGATGGTGGTCAACTATCAGATCAACAGATGGCGTTACTTCAATATCAGCAAGAAAATATATACTTTTTGAGTGAGGAGGTACACAGTTATTAAAACTTCTGAGATCTTGCTGGCAATTCACTTCTTAAGCTTTCAGGGGCGGGGAGATGGTAGGAACAGGACTTTGGACTGCTTCAGTTTTATTTGTTTGTGAATCAAGCACCTAATAGCACACATATAATTATATTTATTGTAAGTTAAGAATCTCCTGCTTTTCTTGGAAAGGGTGCAGCTCTAGATATATATAGGTCTATTGTCTCTTCAGGATGTATAATTCTTATGACCACATGGATTTTAATCCTGTTTCTTCTGGAGCTTTTTCTTTCTTTATGACCGAATGTATTTATCTTTTTTTCTCTAGATTCTTAAACTGCAAGAAACCTTAAGCAAATACGAAAGGTCTAATGATGGGAGTGCACCTCAGGTATGTTTATCCTTGTTAAAATTGTGATGTTATTTTTGTATTATGTACAAAAGAAGCAAAATGTACGTGTTGGGATGTGTGACAAGTTAATTATATTTAATCTATAAGAATAAAATTGTGGTAAAAAAGAACTTGAGAAACATAAACTGATAAAATCTTAGTGGAGGTACCATCTGATTAAGGTGATCATCTAGCTTTTCTGTCCTATTAGTAGGGGTGCTAAAGATTGGCCCTGATTCTATTATTTTGATCTCTCATGTCAATTGAGTTTTTACTAACCGGGTAAGTAATATCTTGTAGCTACCGCTAGGGAAAAAAAATTCAACAACAATAATAACAACAACATACCCAGTGTAGGCCCACAAGTGAGGTGTGGGGAGGGCTATTGTGAATACAGATCTTTTCCCTATCCACGGATGAGCTGCTGCAACAAAAAATGGAGGAAATAGAAGAGAGGATGAAACAAAGAAAGCTAGAAAAATTTGAGGAACATAAGGGTACAATGCAACAACAAATTGCAATTAACATCATAGCAAGACTTCAACGCCTTAACCCTGATCTACAACTTAACCCTGACCTGCTTGCATTTTGTGCTCGTTCTTGTTCATCAGAACAAACTGAAGGTTAGTACTTGTTCTACTTTTTTGCCTCGTCTTCTTCTTTATAATATTGAAGACAACAAGTTTCTATCTCTTTTGTAATCTTGTTAATATTGTGTTGTTGAATCTAAAGTGTAGTGAAACCGTGTGGGGCTCTTTCGATTCACTAGCATTGTTGCCTTGTTATTCATCTCATTTTCTTATTCAAAATACAAACTCAAAGTTTAGTGAAGCCGTGTGAGGCCTATTTCGATTCAATAGCAACTTGTTATTCATCTTGTTGTTCTTGTGTTGTTTGGAATCTCTTGATACACACATAGTCTTGTATCACTTCTGCTACTGCTCGTTCATGCTTCAGTGCCACAACCTCGAGGTACAGAGGTTGTTTGGGATATGCCCACGACTCAAGAAAAATAGTCGTTATATTGGAGCAAGAAAAAATAGGTAGTAACGAAACAACAGGCAGTAAAGGAAATAAGATAGAAGCTCACACTCATCTATAAAAGAATAAAAAATGCAAAGTAATCCACTGGGATCTATAGCTATATTCTGTACTTTCTTGCTTATACAACCTTGTTTAGGGAAAGTTTTGTTAGATAGTTTGGTCATGTTAGATAGTTTGGTGGATGCTTTAGTCTAAGTAATATACTTATCAGTTAATAAACGGACTAAGTAATATACTTAGTCTAAGTAATATACTTATCTGATATGCCTAGTATGTATGTAGGTCCACTTTCTGATGTAGATTTGCACTCTAGCTCTACTTTTGTTTTGCTGTCTAGCTCTAGTACTACGTTGTTATCCTCCAAGAACTGCAGTGCTTATACTACTGCTTGTAACTCTACAATTCTCTAGTAATACATATATTAAAATTCCTTTCTACCAAAAAAAAAACAATAGTATCAATGTACTGCATGGCTAGAAGTTACCTGATGCTAGCATGCCAAAAGAGAGAGTACACTCTTCTTTGAAAATGCAGAAGGAGCATCAATATTGGTTTAAGGTGATCATTTCTCTATCTTAATCTTAAATCTGAGATCTGTTCTCCTTAAGCTTAATTGTTCAGTTTTGATTGCCTCGACTCGGTGGTGAGATGAAATCCATATACTTGGAATCTGGATAGAGTCATAGAAAAAAATTTCGCACTCCATCCCATGAGTATTTGATACTCATTTTGAAGTCTGATTTTGTTCAACTCAAAACCATAAGTCATGAATTTATGGTTTGATTTTTAGAACAACTTACGTTCTTTACATGGACAGTGTAAAATATATATATATATATATATATATACACACACACATAAAAGGTCGTTTAAAAGATAGTTACCAGTGGATGGTAACGTTGTAACCAACTTGATTAACGATAGTAATAGATAGTGTATCTCTGTTTCGAACTGTCAAGGTTGGTCCTAGAAATTGCCCATTGACTGTGATTATATTCTTGGTTCTGCAAAGACTTGTTACACTTTTTTCTTGAACCTGTTTTTAAAAAAATATATATTCCATGATAATTTTGGATTTTTTTTTCTAAATTATAAGATAAAATTGTGAATGGATACTTGCAATAAATTCATAGTTGTGAAATTCTGCATTAGCAAAAGTAGACAGTAGTAAAATGCATGGATTTGTAGGATTAGGCAACTTAGTCTTAACTATATGGTGGATTTGATCTAACTACTTGCAATTTTATTTTGATAAAGTTTTGTGAAGTGGCTTTATTGCTTACTTTTTGTCTTCTTGAGGCAGTTGCATTTGAAAAAGGTCATGTTTCCTGTGACAATAATGTGAAACAATTTTACATTGAGGAGAACATTGTCAAAGATTAATGGCACAATTTTTTTTGTGTAGGTGGAGAAAATGAAGCAGCGAATGAGGAGAACATTGAAGAACGTTAAGAAGATTTTTTATGTCGTAAAATTGAAACTTATGCCGATATTTTTTAAATCGGCAGCACATTGAAACTTATGTCGTAATTTACTATTTTCTAGTTTTATGGATATTAACTACTATGGCTAGCTTAAATTTTGGATATATGATTTTAATGATGAACATTGATAACGTACTGTTTTGTAATTCTATAGCTTTTATTTATGTATTTGAGTTTATTGGTATTTATTATTAGTTGGTCATTGCAGGGCTACATATTTTTGTAGCAAATTAAATTATTGCAATAGCAACTTAGAACCGTTGCTATAGAAAATTCAATTAAACTATTAAGGCTATAGCAACAGCTTGTAAATGTTGTGATAACTTATTTAAAACGTCACTAAATATTATAGCATTAACCATAAAATTGTTGCAATAATATAATTAACTGTTGATATAGATAAAAATAACCATCGCATAAGACCATATGGCAACAGCTTGTAAACCATTTCTATAGTTTATATGTTACAAAAAAAAACTGTAGCATTAACGACAACTGTTGCAATAGTATCAACTGAGTTGTGTAATACATTTATTTAACTGTTGCAATAGATATAAAAATTGTTGCATAAATCTCTTTGTCAACAGTTTATTTCGTTGCAATTGATGTCAAATAAGTGTTGCGATAGTGATGGTAAAAATCGGTCCTACAGCCATATATAGCAACGGTTTATGAAGTCGTTACAAAAATCGTACGAGTAGATCTATCGCCACGCGACCTAATGAAACGGTTTGTTAACTGTCGCAATACCTCTACAACAATGGTTTACTAATCTATTGCAACAGTTTTGCCTGTGTTGCCATAGACCCAGTTTTCAGTAGTGTGGAGTATTCATTTTCTGGATCACTTTGGATGGTTGTTACGTATTGCATGTCGTACGCTAATTCTCATGTACTATTTTAAAAAATATAAGGCCAAACACATCTTCTGCCCCAAAATTTTATCTCTTTCTCCTCAAAACGGCTGACATTTCTTGAAAAATGAAGGGATCTGCTGATGAAAAACCACCAAATTACTCCGGAGAGACTGAGGAGGAGAAAAGGAGGGAGCTCCTCTCTTTCTCTCACACACATAGTTGTAGTGTTATTTTAAAGGAAATATAAGAGCCGACTTTGTTGTATTTCGTCTGAGGGCGCATCAAAATTAAACTAGTGGAGTATTCATTTTCTGGACCACTTTGGATGGTTATTATGTATTGTATGTCGTACGCTAATTCTCATGTACTGGTTTAAAAAATAAAAGGCCAAACACATCTTCTGGTCCAAAATCTTATCTCTTTCTGCTCGAAACGGATGGTATTTCTTGGAGAATAAAGAGATCTGCTGATGAAAAACCACCAAAATTACTCCGAAGAGATCGAGGAGGAGAAGGGGGGGCTCATCTTTTTCTCTCACACACATACAGTTGTTTTAAAGGAAATATAAGAGTCGGCTATGTTGTATTTCGTATGAGAGCGCATCGAAATTAAACTAGTGAAGTATTCATTTTCTTGATCACTTTGGATGGTTGTTACATATTGTATATCGTACGCTAATTCTCATGTACTGTTTTGAAAAATATAAAGCCAAACTTATCTTTTGGTCCAAAATTTTCTCTCTTTCTCCTTGAAAAGGCTGACATTTCTTAGAGAATTAAGGGATCTGCTGATGAAAAACCACCAAAATTACTCCAGAGAGTCCAAGGAGGAGAAAGGGAGGGATCTTCTCTTTTTCTCTCACACACATACAGTTTTCTAGTTGTTCAGTTGTTTTGAAGGAAATATAAGAGTCAGCCTTGTTGTATTTCGTATGAGAGCGCGTCGAAATTAAACTAGTGGAGTATTCATTTTCTTGACCACTTTGGATGGTTGTTACATATTATATATCGTACGCTAATTCTCATGTACTGTTTCGAAAAATGTAAGGCCAAACACATCTTCTGGTTCAAAATTCTCTCTTTCTCCTTGAAACGGCTGACATTTCTTAGAGAATGAAGGGATCTGCTGATGAAAAACCACCAAAATTACTCCAGAGAGACCAAGGAGGAGAAAGGGAGGGAGCTTCTTTTTTTCTCTCACACACATACAGTTTTCTAGTTGTTCAGTTGTTTTGAAGGAAATATAAGAGTCAGCCTTGTTGTATTTCGTATGAGAGCACGTCAAAATTAAACTAGTGGAGTATTCATTTTCTGGACCACTTTGGATGGTTGTTATGTATTGTATGTTGTACGCTAATTCTCATGTACTGTTTTGAAAAATATAAGGCCAAACACATCTTCTGGTCCAAAATTTTATCTTTTTCTCCTCAAAATGGCTGACATTTCTTGGAGGATGAAAGGATTTGCTGATGAAAAATCACCAAAATTACACCGGAGAGACCGAGGAGGAGAAGAGGAGGGAGCTCCTCTTTTTCTCTCACACATACAGTTGTCCAGTTGTTCAGTTGTTCTAAAGGAAATATAAGAACCGACTTTGTTGTATTTCGTCTAAGAGCACGTCGAAATTGAACTAGTGGAGTATTCATTTTCTAGACCACTTTGGATAGTTGTTATGTATTGTATGTCGTACACTAATTTTCATTTACTGTTTTAAAAAATGTAAGGCCAAACACATCGTCAGGCACCTAAATTTGACATAGAACTTTCATTTTGACACCTAAAATCGACGTTGTTCTTTAACCCACCCCACACCCCCTAAATCCCTATAACCTCAGAGAAGGACGCCATCGATGGACCTTCACCAAACACACACTCTCTTTTATTTCTCCTCTTTGTGATAATTCATCTGTAGAAAGATGCATTCTTTAATCAAACTGGGGCAAAATTCAATTGAAAAAATTAAATTTTTAGTAAAATTGATAAACACCCAGTTGAAATTATGCAAAATGCAGTTGAAAAAAATGGTATATTGGATCAAATTGAGAGACGATGAATTGAAAATTGAGCAAAACCCAATTGAGAAAATAAATTTTTCGACCAAATTGAGAGAATTCAATTGGTAATTGAGCAAAAGTGAATCATTAAAAATCAATGCTAACTAGCATAAATTAATGGTGAAAAATAATTTTCACCATTAAATAAACTTAAGATTGGCAAAAATGTTGGATAAAAATGAAACTGGAAAAGAAAAATTTGATGAATTTGTGAAAATTTTAACAAAGGATGTGTATTGTAGAAGTCTAAACTAGAAAATTCAAAGTTTTTTTGTTTATTTTTGTTTTCAAAGTGCACCGATTGTCTTGTTAATAATGGAAGAATATTCTTTGAAATAAATGGTGATCTGATTCCATTTATGTGATGCCATGGAGAGAAGATACAAAGGAACAAGAAAGTGATTAATAAGTAATGATTTTTCAGAGTAGATGTTGAGTTTATTACTACTTAGGATAGGATCATGAGTAGATATTGATGAAAATTTAAGCTCAAAATTTATAAAAATAGTGGATAAAAATGAAGAAGAAGAAGAAGGTATAAATTAATTGGTAAATTAATACATTATTTATGGGCAATTTGATCGCCACATCAACCAAGAAATGTCTTTCACACGCCTTCAAGTGAAATACACGCACCATGCCAACGGTGCAAAAGGTGCCAAAATGACACACCAAAATGCTAGTTGAGGTACTTAAAATGAACAACATCTACTTTAGGAGCCAAAAGAAAAGACCGTGCCAAGTTGAGGGGCCTATCGATGTGTTTAAATAGATTGTGTTTTTTTTTTTGTTAGGTAATCTCATATATTAATAATTTAGATAGTAAATTTAGTCCATGGGTCCTCTCCTACTTGCATTGCAGGGTTGGTAGGCAGCTCTGTATGAGGTCCATTGGTATTGAATGGAACGGTTGAATGAGGGCACTCATGAAGGATTTACGCGCGATTTTCTTGAGACAAGAATCAATATCCATTTGATTGGATGGATCTGGTGGGATTGTTATTGTTTCAGTATGGTTGGATTTTACACTTTGTTTGAATGATGGTTTGCCATGGTTTCATAATGTATAGTGTTTTGCCCTTTTTCAATTAAAAGGATTGAAAAATATTATTTTTTAACTTTTTAAACTGTTTCGAAACCTTAAAGAAAAGTTCAAAACAATTTAAGAAATTACAGAGTCACCACTTGATTTTTGAAAAAATATCAAAAAAAACTAAACATGTCACTTAAAAGATTCAAAATAGAAAAAATCTTTTAAGTTTAGAAATTCTGAGTAAGTGATTCCTGTTAATACTCTTGGAAGGTTGTTAAGGCACCAAGAGTATCCACTAACTTGCGGTTATCCAAACTATTTGAAAACAAGTTTTTGACTAACTTTAAAAGGAAAAGTTGATTTTTGAAAAGAAATTTATTAAGGAAAAATTTATTTGCAAGATTTGTGCAAAATGAGTTTTGACGACTTAACGAAAATTTTAACTAAGTCTAAGAAAACTAAAAAATTAACTAGCATATAAGGAAAAAAGGGGAGACTAAAATACTTAGGCCATTAGGCCCAAATCATAAATCCTGTCCTAAATCCTTGAAGAGCCCATTGGAAATAGGTAGAGAAAAAGGAGGATCTACATACTCAAATCAACCCAGTCAGATAATCTTCCAAATGATCATGTTAATAAAAGCCCAAGCCCTAGTTTAGATTCTAATTTAGTTTCTTGTTCATGTTTTGCCTTGTTTGATTCCAAAATAAAGGAGAAATTGTGGCATTATAGATTAGGGCATATGCCATTAAATAATATGAAAAATGTTCCTTTTCATTCAATCTCTTCATGTCAAAATTTTGACACTCTATGTGTGATTTGTCCAATGGCAAGACAAGACAAACTATCTTTTACAACAAGCAACATCTAAACAAAAAATATTTTTGAGTTGATACATATTGACACTTGGGGACCATATAAAGAATCAACTCATGATGGGTATAAATTCGTTCTTACCATTGTGGATGATTTTAGTAGAGCAACATGGACTTTCCTGTTAAGCAATAAATCAAATGCTTTCACAATCCTCAAATCTTTCTTAGCTATGGCTGAAAGACAATTGCAAACGAAGGTCAAAATAGCAAGATCTGACAATGCACTTACGTTAGAAAGTGGCACAACACAGTTAGAATATTTCGTCTCTAAAGGGATTCAACATCAAACCTCATGTGTGTCTACTCCACAACATAATGGTGTGGTTGAAATAAAACATAGGCATTTGCTGGAAATATCTAGGGATCTTTTGTACCAGTATCACGACCCAAAATAGGATCATGACCGACATTAAGGAGATTAGGACTCCAAAGCAAGCCTCGTCAGAATTCTACAGAAAATCGAATAGAATTTCCTCTATTTTGCGGCCTAACAAGAAAATTTCCAGTCACAAATCCATAACACAATAATTCAACATCACAATCAACACACTAATAACACCAGCACAATTCATCAAAATCATCCACAATGCACCAATACCACCAACTAACAATACGAAATCCATCTCCAAAGATGAAAAAAATCAAATATTCCACAAGTCTAAAATAATGAAAGAATATTCAAAACTCTAAAGACATGACTATAGATTGACTCTAAGAGTTTTTAAGAAATAGAACATAACAAACAAATAACTCCTTCCCACGTGAACAAATGCGAGGCTCACCAGGAATATGTCACTTGAATCCCCTAGCTGACAAAATCCTCACTGTCACCTGCGTTTTCTATAAAAATAATAGCAAGGAGTGAGACGCTAGCTCAGTGAGTAATAATACTTAACCACAACCGTTTTAATGAGGACAAGTCAAAAAACATAATGAAATAAATGCTCTTTCAGAAAACAGTAACAATAAACAGAATCATTTGTTTCATGTAAGCAAATTAAACCAATAGTTCAGTAATAAACTCAATAAGCATTATATCATATCAAATATTACAAATTGGGTGGTTTCCATGAATGAATCATGTAATCAGTGTGTCATTCTACTTTAAGAATAGCCAATAACAGTGAACCCCTTATAAATGCATCAAATATCATTTCAGTAGGTCCCTACTCGAGGGAGATCAACAACAGTATGCTAGTTTTACCTTTCCACTAGCGAGGGATGTAATAGAAATCAGTAAATACAAGGTGCATCAGGTCTAACGATTCCGCCGTTAGCTATGAGATTCAAATCAAGGTCTACTCCCATTTATACTTTCTTTGTAAATAATAGATATTCATATGAAAACATTTTTCAGAATAGTACATAGCATTTAAAGTTCATATCAAATCATATTACATGTAAACTTGAATAAAACACATGTTAAAAATACTTATTTCTCATGTAAGTAAAGAACTTTCATAACATCAGTGATCATATCTCAAGTAATGGTAAATATGTCTTATGAACATCTCAGATACCCTATTTCAGCACCATATCAAGTAAAAGACTTACCCCACATGAAATTTCAAAGCATTCAGTAATTCTTGTTTCATCAAAATCATGTATAAAATATGCAAGTTAAGAAACATAAATCATGGAAAGGTTACTACTCACAGTACATGTGTCAAAATACCAAACTTGTTACCTCGAACGATTCGTACTACTTTCTTAGATCAAATCTATAATCACATTATAACAATCTCGTGTTAATTTTATTATTTAGGCTAATTTCATGATAAAATTTGATAACCCAACCCTCAAGGTTTCATGGTAACTTCGATTCATCGAACTGTGTATCCAAAACAACACCTTATTGTCCATAATTCTTGTCTTTAGCAACTAAATTTTAATACTCAAAATAAATTATCAAGAATAAAAATCATGATAAAGATGTAGGAACGAATTTACCTTAAACCCAAAAGAATTTCCCTGTCAAAACCTTTTAAGTTTTTTTTTCTTTTCACTGAACGAACAATTTGATCGTATTTTTCCTGCTTTTGCGTGAGGTTAGGCAGAATCACTATTTGCCCTAGGTTATTGATGTCGTTTTCTTTCTAATGATGGCCAAGGCTAATTCCTTTCATTATTCTTTGTTAAATGAGATTTAAGCCCGTACAATTTCTTTCCCCTTTTCCCTTTTCTTTTTAATATGGGTTTAGCCCATTATCCCATTCCTTTATTTTTTTTCCTTTTTCAACTATAATTACTCACTTATTTATGATTTGGGGTATTACATTCTCCCCATCTTAAGAAATTTGGTCCCCGGATTTAGAACAAGTGCATACCTGAAGACTGAAACAAGTAAGGGTACTTGAGTCTCATATCTTTTTTTTATTCCCATGTAGCTTCTTCAATGGTATGGTTCTTCTATAATACTTTCATGGATACAAACTCTTTTGACCGTAACCTTCTTACTTGTCTACCAATAATCACCACAGGTTCCTCTTCATATGTTAAATTTTTATCAAACTGCAAGGTCGGTGCTTCAAGCACACGAGGAGAATCCGATATACACTTCCTTAGCATAGGATATGGAACACTGGATGGATGAAAGACATCTCAAGAGAGAGTGCTAAATGATATGCCACACCTCCTGCTCGATTAAATATTTCATATGGTCCTATATATCTTGGGCTCAATTTACCTCTTTTCCTCAATCGTATCACTCCTTTCATAGAAGAGACTAGCAATAACACCTTGTCCTCAATAGAGAACACTAGATTTCTTCTGCTCTTGTCTGCATAGGACCTTTTTCTGCTTTGAGCTGTGAGCAACCTCTGTATAATTAATTGGACCTTGTCCATATCTTCCTGTACCAAGTCTGGTCCTAAAACCTTAATTTCTCCAACTTCAAACTACCCAATAGGAGAATGACACCGCCTACCATACAAGGCTTTATATGGAGTCATCTGAATGCTTGACTGAAAACTATTATTGTAAACAAATTCAGCTAAAGGTAAGTAAGTATCCCAAAAACCTCCAAAAACAAGAATGAAAGCTCTAAGCATATCCTCCAAAATTTGTATAGTACGCTCAGACTGTCTTTCCGTCTGCGGACAAAATACAGTATTAAGATCTACTCGGGTACCCAATGCTTCTTAGAAAGATCTCCAAAAGCGTGAAGTAAACCGTGATCCTCTGTCAGAGATAATGGACAATGGAACTCCATGAAGTCTGATAATTTTATCCATAAATAACTGAGCATATTTCACTCCACTATATGTAGTCTTTACCGACAGAAAGTGATCTTACTTAGTAAGTCAGTCTACAATTACCTATATAGAGTCATGGCCTTTAATGGTTCACGGTAGCCCAATTATAAAATCTATGGTAACTCTTTCCTATTTCCAATCTGGAATCCTGATCTCTTGCAATAATTCTGATGGTTGTTGATGCTCTGCTTTCACCTGCTAACAAGTCAAACAACTAGAAACAAAGTTAGCAACATCTTTTTTCATACCTTTCCACCAATATAATGACTTCAGGTCATGATACATCTTGGTGGAGCCAGGGTGAATAGTATATCTAGAGTTGTGAGCTTTCTCAAGAATAGCTTGTCTTAACCCATTTGCAGCTGGTATACATAATCGGTTACCCACTTGAAGAATACCATTAGAATAAACACTCATCGTCTTATTTTGACCAACTAGGACCTCATCTCAATATTTGTACAACTGCACATCTTTATATTGAGTAGCTTTTATGCGCTCTATCAAAGAGGATTTAGCTTGAATACAAGCCAACAGTACTCCTGACTTGCCAACACCAAACTAACACCTTTGCCTTCAAGTTTCTGTATACTCTTCACTAATTTCCTCTTCCAAAGAGATACATATGCCAAACTACCCATAGATTTCCTGCTCAAAGCATCAGCCACAACATTAGCTTTTCCAGGAAGATACAAGATAGCACAATTATAATCCTTGAGTAGCTCTATCCACTGACGTTGTCTAAGATTTAGATCTCTCTGCTGGAAAATATACTTGAAGCTCTTATGGTTGGTATAAATATCACAAGTTTCACCATATAAGTAATGCCTCCAAATTTTAAGAGTAAATACCACTACAGCCATCTCCAAATTATGTGTAGGATTATTTAGTTCGTGCTTCTTCAAATGTCTTGAAGCATAAGCAATAACATGATTATTTTGCGGGAGAACACATTCTAATTCAAACCTTTAAGCATCACAGAATACCTTGAATCCTTCAGAACCTGATGGTAAGGATAATATTGGTGCGGTGGTCAAATATGATTTAAGTTTCTGGAAGCTCTGTTCATATTCTTTCGTCCACTGGAAATTAATATTTTTTTGAGCTAACCTGGTCAATGGAGCTGCAATTTTAGAAAAATCCTACACAAAATACCTATAGTAATTACCCAAACCTATAAAGCTATGAATCCCTGTAGGTGAAGTAGGTCTAGGCCATTTCTGCACCGCTTCTATCTTCTTAGAATCCATCGTGATACCATTATTGGAGAAAACATGCCCCAAAAATGATACTGAGTCAAGCCAAAATTCGTACTTTGAGAATTTAGGATAGAGCTTATGTTCCTGCAATGTTTGCAATACAATTATCAGATGATTCTCATATTATTCCTAGCTACGAGAATATATCAAAATATCATTAATAAATACTATCACAAATTTATCTTAAAATGGCTTGAACACCCTATTCATCAAGTCCATGAATGCAATTAGAGCATTGGTCTATCCGATAGACATCACAAGGAACACATAATTCCCATAACAAGTTCTGAATACAGTCTTAGAAATATCTTCCATCCTTATTCTAAGCTGATGATAACCCGATCCCAGATCATTCTTTGAAAAATGGACAACCCCTTGCAACTGGTCAAATAAGTCCTCTATCCGAGGCAACGAACACTTATTACGTATTGTTACCTTGTTTAGCTGTATGTAGTCACTATACATTCTTAGAGACCCATCTTCCTTCTTTATAAAAAAACTGGTGCATCCCATCGTGATACACTAAGTCTGATAAACCTCTTATCTAGTAAGTCCTGCAACTGTTTTTTGACCTCCTTCAACTCTGCTGGTACCATTCGGTGCCATTTGATATGGCGATATAGATATTGGCATAGTGTCAAGTGCCAAATCAATACCAAAGTTTATCTCTTGTACTGGAGGTAATCCTGGCAACTTCTCAGGAAATACATCAGAAAACTCTTTAACAATAGGTAGCTCCTCCAAACTAAGTATTTCCTTTCTATTATCAATTATCATAGCTAAGATGTCTATGCAATCTTTCTTCAATAATCGTTGAGCTTTTATAAAAGATATAACTTTACCAACCTCTAGAACTTGACCCCCTTTCAACACAAAACTAGATTTACTGGGTATCTCAAATCAAACTATCTTTGCATGACAATCTACAATAGCATAGCAAGGAGATAACCAATCCATGCCCATCAACACATCAAAATCAATCATATCAATACAATTAAGTCAGCAAAGGTATCCCTACCTTCTACTGTAATCTCGCAATCACGGTACACATACTCAATTAATAAAAAATCTCCCACAGGAGTAGCAACAAGAAAAAGACAACTTAATACCTCTGTTTGTCTATCAAATCTTACAACAAAGTATGAGGACACATAAGAGTGGGTAGAACCCGAATCTATCAAAGCATAAACATCAAATGAACAGATGGAAAGAATACCTGTAACTACTGCATTCGAGGCATGAACATTCCATCTAGAAGGTGGCTTACACGCAGACTGTGAAACTGAATTTTTCCCTATTTGATGGACCTAATGCTCTCCCATGTTTTTTGCTTTGCGATTTGCACTTAAGTCACCACTGAAAGATCCACCCATCTTAGCCTTCTTACGAACCTCATAAGCTACCTGCTCCGCATGATCCTTATTCTTAATTTTTCTAGCAAGATCCACTATCTCATAATAGGTCAAGACCTTCATCTGTGGGTCTATTGTATTATAGAGACGAGCAACCAACCCATTAACAAACCTTTGAACTCAAGTTGCTTTTGTGGACACCAAGTACAGAACATATCTAGCCAACTTCGAAAACTGAGTATTATAGGTCGATAAGTCCATATATGGAGTCTAAACTAATTTCTCAAATTGACCTGCATATTTCTATTTCTAATTGTCAGGAAGAAAGGTATCTATTAAGAACTTAGTGAACTCATCCCATGTTAGTGGTGCTACTCCAGTAGGCCCTTCTAGCAATAAAGTATCATACCAAGTGTTAGTCATTTCCTCTAATTTGTACGATGTAAGCTCCACAGCCCTCTCACTAAAACATCCTAACGTATGCAACGCCTTGAATGTACCATCCAAAAAGCTCTGAGGATCAGTTGAATTATCTGAACCTGTGAATTTTTGCGACTTCAAATTCAGGAACTCCTGCAAAGATACCTCCTTATTTCTAAAGTTGTAAGTCTGAACAGGTGCCTGGAATTGTGGCTGAGGCTGTGTAAAATTATGTTCACCACCCTTCTCCTGTCCTAGTCGATCAGCCAAGCCCTATATGGCTATTTGCATAGAAATAAGTACCTCAGCAGTACTACCCTTATGAGATGGTGAAGGTGGACTAACATTTCTTTTTGGAGTGGGCTCTCTTAAACTTCTTGGAGTGGCAGTGCAATTCCCTGCGATATCATGACTACCCCTACCTCGGCCTTTCTGTGGACTCCGCCTCTTCCCCTACCAGTAGTTGCTCTATGAACCATCTGATTAATAAAACAAATACAGTTAAATTCATCTAATTTATCCTAAATGCCATACACTTAGGGAAAATGAGAAATGAAATCAAGACACATCCTATCATGCTCTCGTAGAATCACGATTATAGTAATGGCCAGCAATATAAACATAATTGAGATTCTACTACTAACGTGTGCTCCAATAGTCATAGAATTAACCTAGGCTCTAATACCAACTTTGTCATGACCTAGAATAGGATCATGACCGGCACTAAGGAGGTTAGGACTCTAAAGCAAGCCTCGTCAAAAATTCTACAGAAAATTGGATAGAATTTCTCCTGATTTTGGGCCTAACATGAAAATTTTCAGTCACAAATCCACAATACAATAACTCAAAATCATAACCAACACACTAACAACACTAACACAATTCACCAAAATCATCCATAATGCACCAATACCACCAACTAACAATACATAATCCATCTCCAAAGATGAGAAAAAATCAAATATTCCACAAGTCTAAAATAATGAAAGAATATTCAAAACTCTAAATACATGACTATGGAGTGACTCTAAGAGTTTTGAAGGAACAGAACATAACAAAGAAATAAATCCTGCCCATGTGAACAAATACAGGGCTCACTAAGAATATGTCACTTGAATCCTCTAGCTGACAAAATCCTCACCGTCACCTGCGTTCTCTATAAAAATAATAGAAAGGAGTGAGACGCTAGCTCAGTGAGTAATAATACTTAACCACAACTATTTTAATGGGAACAAGTCATAAAGCATCATGAAATAAATGCTCTTTCAGAAAACAGTAACAATAAATAGTACAATTTGTTTCATGTAAGCAAAGTGAACCAATAGTTCAGTAATAAACTCAATAAGCATTATATCATATCAAATATATATTGGAAGGTTTCCAAGAACAAATCATGTAATCAACATTTAATTCTACTTCAAGTATAGCCAATAACAGTGAACCCCTCATAAAGGCGTCAAATATCAAATTAGTAGGTCCCTACTCGAGGGAAATCAGTAATAGTGTGCTAGTTCTACCTTCCTACTAGTGAGGCTGTAATAGAAATCAGTAAATACAAGGTGTACTAGGTTTAACGATCCCACCGTTAGCTATGGGATTCAAATCAAGGTCTACTCCCATTTATACTTTCTTTGTAAACAATAGATATTCATATAAAAGCATTTTTAGAATAGTACATAGCATTTAAAGTTCATATAAAATCATATTACATGTAAACTTGAATAAAACACATATCAAAAATACTTATTTATCATGTAAGTGAAGAAATTTCATAACATCAGTGATCATATCTCAAGTAATGGTAAATATGTCTTACGAACATCACAAATACCTAATTTCAGCACCATATCAAGTAAAATACTTGCCCCACATGCAATTTCAAAGCATTCAGTAATTCTTGTTTCATCAAAATCATGTATAAAATATGTAAGTTAAGAAACAAAAATTATGAAAAGGTTACTACTCGTAGTACACGTGTCGAAATGTGAAACTTGTCACCTCGAACGATTCATATCTCTTCTTGGACCAAATCTATAATCACATCATATCAATATCATGTTAATTTTATTATTTAGGTTAACTTCATGATAAAATTAGATAACCCAACCCTTAAAGTTTCATGGTAACTTCAGTTCATCGAACTTTGTATCTAAAACAACACCTTATTATCCATAATTCTTGTCTTTAGCAACTAAATTTTAATACCCAAAATAAATTATCAAGACTAAAAATCACGATAAAGATGTAGGAACGAATTTACCATAAACCCAAAAGAATTTCCCTGTCAAAACCCTTAAGTTTTTCTTTTCTTTTCACTAAACGAACAATTTGATCGTATTTTTCCTGCTTTTGCTTGAGGTGAGGCAGAATCACTGTCTGCCCTAGGTAATTGATGTTGTTTTCTTTCCAGAAATGGCCAAGGATAATGCCTTTTATTATTATTTGTTAAATGGGCTTTAAGCCCACACAATCGCTTTCCCTTTTTCCCTTTTTTTTTAATATGGGTTTTAGCGCATTATCTCATTCCTTTATTTTTTTCCCCTTTTTCAACTATAATTATACACTAATTTATGATTTGGGGTATCACACCAGTCACATTTACCCATTTAATATTGGGGTGAATGTCTTTTGACTGCAACGTATATAATCAATAGATTTTCATAAAAAATCCTTAACGATAAAACTCCTTTTAAAGTCCTTTTCAGGACCACACCTAACTATTCTAATCTCAAATTTTTTAGATGTCTATGTTTTTTTCCACTCTATCCTCTCAAAGATCTAAGTTGGCACCAAGGGCCACTGCTTGTGTCTTTTTAGGATATCCATATGAAAAGAAAGTTTATAAAGTTTTGGTTCTTGATACTAAGAAAATCATAGTTTCTAGAGATGTTGTGTTTCATAAAAATATCTTTCCTTTTGCCTCTTCTAAATCTAATTATTCCTATTTTCTAGTTCATGCATCAATCCCAACTGTTGATCCTGGTGATAATGTTAACACTAATCAAAATATCTCATCTCCCTCAGTTATCACTTCTACTTTACCTCCAGTATTTACTACTGTGGACCAGGTCTAACCTCTTATTTTTTCTACTGTCACGAACCTGGTACAACCTCATATTCCTTCTACTGTTATAGACTAGGTACATCCTTCTGCTCCTTCTGTTTTCATGGATCAGGTACATTCTCTTGTTTCTTCCACAAATAATATTTCCTCACATAGAAGATCAACTCAGGAACACAAAATTCCTAGTCATATAAAAGATTATATTTGCAATTCTGTACACCTGACTAATGTTAGTTCTTCTTATTTTTCATCTCCTATTTGCCCAACCTCTCTTTCTGTCATAAATTTATCTTTCAATAATCACATATACTAAATTCTTTATCTAATATTCAAGAACCAGTCATTATACTAAAGCTGCATTGCATAAGGGTTGGAAAGAAGCGATGGACAAAAAATTTCAAGCACTTGAGTGGAACAACACTTGGGACGTGGTCCAACTAACCCCAGGTAAAAGGCTTTATCTTGTAAATGGGTTTACAAAGTCAAACAACATAGTGATGGCAGTATTGAAAGGTTAAAAGCTAGGTTAGTGATCAGAGGAGACATTCAAAGAGAAGGTATTGATTTTTAATGAGACTTTTTCTCTTGTTGTTAAAATAACTACTATTCAAAGTCTTATAGCTACAACTGTCAAAAAAGGTTGGGGGCTCTGTCAATTGGATGTTATTAATGTATTTTTACATGGAGATCTCCATGAGGAAGTCTACATGAAGTTCTCTGATGGAACAGTTCCACCATCACCATCTCATGTTTGTAAGCTTAAGAAGTCCATATATGGACTTCGTCAGGCCTCTAGGTAATGGTTCTCAAAGCTCACGACTGCTCTTAATTTTAAAGGATTCACTTGTTCTCGTAATGATTATTCATTATTTATGAAAAAATCTGACTCATCTATTTCAATAGTAGCAATATATGTGGATGACATAGTTTTAATAGGTAATGATAATGCAGAGTTTCACACATTGAAATGATTTATACATGAGGAGTTTGGAATAAAGGATTTAGGAGATTTACACATTTTATTAGGTATAGAGGTATTGAGGGAACCTCATGGCATCATACTTTCACAACAAAAGTTCACAGTTGATCTCCTAAAGAAATTTGATGTCACACATGTCACCTGTTTCATCTCCTCTTGATCCTACAGTAAAGCTAAGTTTAAATGATGGAGATGCTATTTCGAATCCCACTGTATATAGACATCTCATTGGTAAGTTGAATTACCTTACTCACACGTGACTGGATCTTGCCTTCACCATTCAACATCTTAGCCAATTCATGTAAGATCCTCGTCTGCCTCATCTCACTATCGCACTACGTGTTTTTCGTTACTTTTTCAAGGATCTAGGTTTGGGACTCTATCTCAATGCCTCTTCTTCTTTTTAGTTACTTCCATTTGATTGGGGAACATATACAAATTTAAGAAAATCCGTTAGTAGATTTTATATATCACTTGGGGGCTTTCCAATCTCTTAGAATTCAAAGAAGGAAACATCTATTTCTCTTAGCTCCATTGAGGCTGAGTATCATTTTATGAGGCACGTGGTTGCCGAGCTCACATGGTTGGTTAATCTCCTCCAAGATCTCCCTATTCCAATATCAATACATGTGCCTCTTCTTTTGGATAGTTAGGAAGCAATACACATTACTAAGAACCCAGTGTTTCATTAAAAAACAAAGCATGTTGAGATTGATTGTCATTTTGTTCGGCAAAAGTTTTTAGATGGACTTATTTCACTTTTATTTGTTCCATCTTCCTCTCAATTAGCTGATCTATTCACAAAATCACTCACTGGTCTGCTTCATCACAGTATTTTGGGCAAGTTGGGTGTTCGTTCGTCCCCTCCAACTTAAGGGGGGTGTTAGAATAATGTTGTATTTTCTTCATTGGACCGCATTAATTCACCCATTCGATTCACCTGTTTCAATGCAATCGTCTGTTGTAGCCTCAACATTATTTGTTGATGGATTACATGGCTTGGAAATGATGATTTCATCCAACTTCAGCAAATCATTGTAAATATTATTTTATGCATATATCATTTTATTCGTTTTGTACATCCTAGGGTAAATCGTTTGTTTCCTACCTTATTTAGAAGTCTTTTATATCCTATTTTATTTAGAAGATTATTTCTTAGTTTCCTACCTTATTTAGAATTGTATCCCTTAGTTATTTTGTACCTTATTTAGGAGTCTTTAATTTGATTCTTCACTTTTATATATAGATATTGTACAAAGTTAAAATGATCAATCGAGAAAAGGTGAAGAAATTTTTTACAAATTCTTTGCCTTTCTTTTTCGTAAATTGATTCGATTTCCTTCAATTCCTACACATATCCACCAATAATGAATTTAAACAAGGCATGAGTGCATACTTTAATCAAAGAAAGATCGAAACTTTATCGATCTAATTTATTAAGGCATAACAAACAATAGTGACTACTCTTTTTCGACATAAAGAAAACAACTTTACATGCTAAAAGCAAACATATTCATCAATAACAAATTTAAACAAGACATGAGTACATATTTTAATCAAGCCAAGGTCGAAACTTTATCCCTCTAATTTATTAAGGTGAAACAAAAAATAACAACTATTCTTTTCAATATAAAGAAAACAACTTCACATGCTAAAAGCAAACCTATTCGCCAATAAAAAATTTAAACAAAGCATGAGTACGTATTTTAATCAAACAAAGGTCGAAAATTTCTCCATCTAATCATAGTAATCAAAGAATAAAGCCAAAGAAACACGTTCAACTATTATTAGCTAATTTTATACCATGAACATAAAAATAGCCACATTGATATCACCACATTCTATGGCCTTCAAGGCCGTCTACAAAAAACAATCCCATCAAACAAAATTACAACTATGAAAAGTACCAAGAAGGAGATGAACAAGAAAACGATAACAAAACTAAAAGGAAAAGGTCTATTTACCTTTTCCGGAGTAGCAAAATGGGACTTCAAGCTTTATTCGGAGTCTTAATCACCACCGGAGAGCAATCTTTCGAGAACCCCGATTAGATTACTGATTGAAAATTTTTACGAAAAGAAAATTTTAAATCTTTGCTCAATTTTTTTTCAATCTTAGAGACTTGGGTTTCTACCAAAATAGTGGTAGTATTTATAGGATAGGTTGGAGATTGAATTCTTTGAATCCACCAACGTGGGAGAAAAAACTTAGGGGTATTTTTGGAATTTTTCATTGAGGGTAAGATTTGTTGGAGGTTAAGGTGAGGTGGAATTGTACAATCTAGTAAAAATTTTGAATTTCAAAAATAAAAAAATGACAAGGTTGAGGTGGAATTGTACAATCTAGTACAAATTTTGAAATTTAAAATTGAAAAAGGGACGAGGTTGAGGTAGAATTGTACAATTTAATATAATTTTTAAATTTCAAAATGGAAAATGATAAGATTGAGGTGGAATTGTACAATCTAGTATAAATTTTGAAATTCAAAATTTGAATTTTTGATTTTGGAATTGATGTTGGCGGAAGGATTTTGGGTTATTTAAAAAATAACCCTAATCAATTTAGGATTTAGTCATCTCATTAAATCTTCAGCCAAATTGAAAAATCAATTGGCCAATTGCATCACTATTATGGTCAATTTGATTTCAATTATGATCAAATTTAATAGATCGGCTAAATTAAATTAAAATTTAATACAAATTAATACCTCATTTAATTTCGAGCTTCTTGATATTAAATTAAATAGATATCTTTTTTCAAATAAATTATTTTGAGAATAAATCATATTTAAACCAAGATTTTAATCATATGAATTTATTTTCAAGATAAGCCTTGATTAAAATTCAATATTTCATAAAATAAATATTTAAGTAACGAAATTATACAACCTCATATATATGAATACGAAAATATATAACCGTTACTTAAAATGACAAAATTACCTAGATAAATACTCTGAAAAGCTTTTATTCAGATAAAATAAATATTATAATTTTATTTAAAATCAAAGAAACTCGAAATTAAACTTAGTTGTGGAGGGCAAAAATTAGGTGTCAACAACTGCCCCCTCCCTTTGGGTAGAGTGGATGCAAGTAACCCTGCGCAAAGGGAGTTTGACGTTCTTAATTTTTGTCTGATCACAAATTCATTTTTTAAAGAGATTGGCTTTTGCACGAGTTTCATTTAGTTATGGTCAAACCTCGGTATCAGATTTTCTACATATCTTAGGTTGCATGAGAATTCAGGCCACTTGTAGTTCATAAAGCTTGATTTTAAGCCCGATTTTTAAAGAATTCACTAGCTATTTTGACTTTTGGATTTTGGCGAAACTGAAAAACTGGGGAATAAGCGGATTGGGGGGAGGTTGGAATGTAGTTGATTTTTCAACATAGAGTCCAGTCTACATATTTCGGAGACTTAGAAAATCAAACTGCTTGTAGTTCGACTCGATTGGTAGAAAAGATAGACTTTAATTTTTTGACGATCTTTGGCTCAGGATGAGTGACAAGTCCTTCGAGTTATGAAAAAAGGCTTGTAACCTCTTAACCATGAATGTGAGATCCTTCACATCCATAGGCAAGAATTTATCTGGACATAATTTCCAAAACTCTAAGTGTGTTTCCACTCGAATTTGAAGAAAAGAGAAGGTTACTCTCGATATGAGTTTAGAAATATCCCGAAAGTGAAGATAAAACTAGAATATCCTAAAATACCCAAATGCCTTCTAATAGGGGTGTGTTTTGATGGTGGTGGCAATTATCCTTTAGCTCGTGTTCAAAGAGTTTGACGTCTGCTGTTAAGAAAAATTTCCACGTTGTGTTGCGTTCTTTTGGAGTCGTCCGCACCTGTGGTTTTGATTTGGGATATCATCCTTTCGTATGCTCTTGAAAACTTATCAAACAAAATGATTAGTTGTAAATGAATCATTACACTAATGTAAATAGGTGCAAACCTATTTGAACATGTTGTGCTGAGATAGTTGATGAACCAATTTGTACAACCTGTTCTAAAAATGTTTGGCCACTTTGAATGGGGTGACAACCCAACATATGCCAGTAAAAGGCAAATGATTTATCTTGAATGCAACATGCCACTTTGAATGGAGTGACGGTCCAACATGTCTCATTGAAAGGCAGACGACCTATTTTGAATGTAACATGCCACTTTGAATGGAGTGATGGTCCATTGTGTCTCATTAAAGGGAAAACGACCCAATTTAAATGTAACATGCCACTTTATACGGAGTGATGGTCCAACGTGTCTCATTGAAGAGCGGACGATCCAATTTAAATGTAGCACACCACTTTAAACGGAGTGACAGTCCAACTTTTCTCATTGAAGGGCAGACGACCCATTTAAATATAACATGCCACTTTAAATGGAGTGACGGTCCAACATATCTTATTGAAGGGCGGACGACCCAATTTAAATGTAACATGCCAATCTAAATGGAGTGATGGTTCAACGTGTCTGATTGAAGGGCGGATGACCCATTTTGAATGTAACATGCCACTTTGAATGGAGTGGCGGTCCAACGTGCTCATTGAAGGGTGGACGATCAATTTTGAATGTAACATGCCACTTTAAACTGAGTGACAGTCCAACGTGCCTCATTGAAGGGCGGATGGCCTATTTTGATGTAACATACCACTTTGATCGGAGTGACGGTCCAACGTGTCTCATTGAAGGGCGGACAACCCAATTTAAATGTAGCATGCCACTTTAAACGAAGTAACGGTCCAACGTGTCTCATTGAAGGGAGGACTACCTAATTTAAATGTAACATTCCACTTTGAATCGAGTGACGGTCCAACTTGTCTCATTAAAGGGCGGATGACCCATTTAAATGTAACATGCCACTTTGAATGAAGTGACAGTCCAACATTTCTCATTGAAGGGCGGGCGATCCAATTTAAATGTAACATGTCACTTTGAACGAAGTGACGGTCCAATGTGTCTCATTGAAGGGCAGATGACCCATTTAAATATAACATGCCACTTTGAACAAAGTGATGGTCCAATGTGTCTCATTGAAGGATGAAAGCCCATTTTAAATGTAACATGCCACTTTGAACGGAGTGACGGTCTAATGTGTCTCATTAAAGGGCAGACGGCCCATTTAAATATAACATGTCACTTTAAACGGAGTGACGATTCAATGTGTCTTGACCGAAGTGACGATTCAACGTGTCTATTAATCACCTGCACTAAACTTATTAGTATCAAATGCAATATAAGGGTAATCGTGCGCCATACTAAGGAGGTCACACTCCATAATCTATTATGTTAAAGGAGGTGACGGTCCATAACATATAAGATGTAACTCTGAAGGGGGTGATGATCCATAACATAATAACATGTCACTCTGAAGGAGGTGGCGGTCCAAAACATAACAACATGTCACTCTAAAGGAGGTGAAAGTCCATAATATAATAATATGTCACTCTGAAGGAGCTGACGGTCCATAACATAATAACATGTCACTTTGAAGGAGGTGACCTTCCATAACATAACAACATATCACTCTGAAGAAGGTGACGGTTTATAACATAATAACATGTCACTCTAAAGGAAGTAACGATCCATAACATGATAATATGTCACTCTGAAGGAGGTGATGATCCATAATAATAACATCTCAGTCTAAAGGAAGTGATAGTCCATAACATAACAACATGTCACTCTGGAGAAGGTCACGGTCCATAATATAATATATGTTACACTGAAGGAGGTGACAATCCATAACATAATAACATGTCACTATGAATGAGGTGACGATACATAACATAATAACATGTCATTCTGAAGGAGTGATGATCCATAACATAATAACATATCATGCTAAAGGAGGTGACTGTCCATAATAATATGCCATGCTGAAGGAGGTGACAATCCATAACATAATAATACATCTCAAATAAAGAAATGGTCTAATGCATCTTCTTAACGGATGTAAAATCCAAATATAACAACATGTGTCCTTTTGAAGGGGTGGATGACCCAAATATAATAAGACATGTCACCCCGAGCAAGTGACGATTCGGCATGTCCTTTTGAAAGGGTTGAATAACCCAAATATAACAAGATGTGTCACCTCGAATAGGCTGACAATACAATAAGTTTCTTGGAGGGTAGAAAACCCTAATATATATGAAAAATAGAAGTTGATTTTTTGAACTTCATCCTTTGAATCAAAAATCCTTAAAAGGACTTGTTCACGTCCTGAGCTTCTCGATTGAATACTCAAACTTTGAGAGGATTGATTTGTGTTAGTTCTTAGAGGCGGTCTTGCATATGTCAACTGCATAACTCAAACAACACTCATTAATAATATAACAATTTGTTGCAACTATGCCAAAATGTAACAGAAGTTATAGTTTAAAGATAAAGTCTTTTGACTCATGATGATTTAGAGATAGTGTTTTGAATAATATCTCCATATCTCAATTGTTACACCTGATCATTTTCCTTTAAAATCAGAGAAAGTGTTAGAGGTCATAAATGATTTAGAGTACAAATTTTGAATTTCAAAAATGGAAAAAAGACCAGGTTGAGGTGGAATTGTACAATCTAGTACAAATTTTGAAATTCAAAATTGAAAAAAGAACAAGGTTGAGGTAAAATTGTACAATCTAGTACAATTTTTGAATTTCAAAATAGAAAAAGAATAAGGTTGTGGTGGAATTGTATAATCTAGTACACATTTTGAAATTCAAAATTTGAATTTTTGGTTTCGGGATTGATGTTGGCGGAAAGGTTTTGAGGTTATTTTAAAAAATAACCCCAATCAATTTAGGATTAAATCATCTCATTAAATCTTCAGCCAAATTAAAAAATTAATTGGCCAATTGCATCACTATTATGGTCAATTTGATTTTAATTATGGCCAAATTTAATAGATTGGCTAAATTAAATTAAAATTTGATACGAATTAATACATCGTTTAAACCCGACCTTCTTGATTTTGGTAAAATTAAATAGATATTTTTTTCAAATAAATTATTTTGAGAATAAATTATATTTAAATCAAGATTTTAATCATATGAATTTATTTTCAAGATAAGCCTTGATTAAAATCCAATATTTCATAAAATTAATATTTAAGTAACGAAATCATACAACCTCGTATACACGAATATAAAAATATATAATCGTTACTTAAAATGACAAAATTACCTAGATAAATACTCTGAAAAGCTTTTATCAGGATAAAAAAATATTATAATTTCATTTAAAATCAAAGAAACTCAGAATTAAACTTAGTTGTAAAGGGTAAAAATTAGGTGTCAACAATTGGTATAGTATTATACTGTACAGTATAGTACTCATACAATGTTTGGATATACTGTATCATTCACTGCTATTTAATCACAGTTTTATTGTTTGATTTGACGGTATCGTATACTGTATGGTAACTAGTAAGTTCATGCAAATGTCCTTAATTGTTTAAAATGTTAAATTTATCAATAACTGTTAGTAAAATAATTTTCTTCCTGTTAATATATCACCAATTATGCCATGTAAATACATTAAGTTATTATATTCATTTAAATTTTAAGAAAATCAATACAAGAGTAGATCAAAATAAATATAATTGGATTCATTTTTTATAGTAACAAATTTCATTTTATTTTGATGTTTTAAAATGTGACCACCAACGACAAGCACAAAGTTTGAATGCATCTTTTGTGTATGCTAAGGGTGTGTTCGGTATAAAATATAAGAAAAAAATCTAGAAAATAAATTGTTTCTTACTATTTTTCTTGTGTTCGCTACAGAAATAGAAAATATTTATATATATTTAACACAAAACAATGAGCGAATAGGTTAAGAGGGTGGACTAAGAAAAAAATTATGAACTTTTTGTTAAAAAAATATTTTGGGGTGGGTAAGAAAAAAGTTTAAAACTTTTTAAAAAATAAATTAAAAAATATTTTTTGTCGGTGGGTGCAGGGGGGGGGGGGGGGGGGAGGGTGGGAGGGGGTGGTGGGGTAAGAAATTTTTAAAAAAATAAAAAAATTGATTCGGGAGAGGGATTGGTAAGTGGTGGGTGAGGGTGGAGTAAGAAAAAGTTTTGAATTTTCTTTTAAATAATAACTTTTTTTCAAAAAAATTAGGGTGGGGATTTGGTAAGGGATGGGGTCTTAGTTAGTGTAGGTGGCGGGCTAAGAATTTTTGGTTTGAAAATAATTTCTTTTTGGGCGCGGGAGGGGAGGGGGGAGAGGGGTATGAGATGGAGTTAAATAATATAAGGTAAAGGATAAAATAAAATTATATAATATTAAATAAAAACATAATTAAAAAAATAAGTAAATCATGAATACCACTAAATCGATGGTTACATAAAGTGAGGGTTTTCATAGTTATCAAACCATGGAATTAAACTATACCATACATTTTAAGAAACAATCAAAACGAATATAGTTCTCTTAGTAGCCATACCATATGATACCATAAAAAACCACCATCCAAACAGTGTGTTAGTGAGAGAAGCCATATCTTCTCTTTCTATTTTAACTGTTTGGCCATGAAAATAAAAAACATACTGCGGAATACGTTTAGCAATTTTTTTACTTTTTGAAAAGTAGCTCTTGAGGTGTTTTCATTTTTTTTTTACTCAATTCTTCCTATCACTTTATAAAAAAATATATTCAAAGTCTAAAATATTTTTGATAATACTATGGCAAAACGCAACTCCAACTCTGTTTGCAATTTCAAAAATACCAATAAAGTCAATAGGTTTTTAATTTTCATGGCTAAATAGATTCTTAGTATTAGGACATAATTCATTAATAATGATTAAACAAGGAAAGAAAACGCCCAAATAGTTTAAAATTCCTTTCAATCAACATGGGTAGCTAAAAAGAAATGGAGCACTATGTGCGTGTGAGAGAGTGTATTTCAAACTAAGTCTTATGAATTGGAAGAGATTTACAGCCTGTTTGGATGGTGGTTTGCCATGGTATGGTATGGTATGGTTACTATGGGAATCATGTTTGTTTCCATGATTTTCTAAAAATGGTGGTATGGTATGTTACTATTCCATGATTTGATAATCATGGAATGAGGCAATTTCTTGAACCACCAATTTGGTGGTGTGGCATGGTTCTCCCTTTTTTTTTTTCAACTTTACCCTTATATAATTTTATTAAAACCCATTATACCATTTTACTCTTCTTAATCTTATATACTCTCTTTCTCAACTACAACATCCATCTCCGGCACCACCCTAGCATTTAACATAGTAGTATCTTCAGAAGAAATAAGAGACGCTGCTACCCCAGTAACGCCTTTTAGGGTTTTTCCATTTTCGAGTAGAATAGATATAGGTATAGGCATTTTGGGAGGCCGACCACGACGGGGACGGTGGGAAGTGGAAGAAGGAGGTGGGTCGATGAGCTCAACGTAGCTGACAGAGAAAACGACGTCATCAATACCCTCATTGAAAATTTATAACAAGTAGGGGTATTTTAGTAAAATTATCCATTAACATACAATACCATACCATCAATCCAAACAAAAAAACTATTATCAAAATCACAGTGAACGGTGTAGTCCATCCAAACATGGTACAAACCATACTGTACCATATCATACCATACCATACTATACCATACATTATGAAACCATGGCAAACCACCATCCAAACAGGTTGTTAGGGCCTTTTAGCTATAAAAAAATTTCATTTTTCTGGAAAAAAGAGTTCACTTTGAGTGAGTTTGGTATGAAGGAAAATATTTTCTAGGAAATATTTTTATGAAAAAGAAGTTGTTATCTTACTTATTTTCTTATGTTTGGTTGGTGAATGGAAAATATTTTCTAGTGTTAAGTTGGTGAATGAAAAAATATTTTTTGAAAATACATTTTCATGTTTTGCTAAAGAGTACAAAATACTTTTTATAAAAATAATTTTTGACCCAAAAAATTTCTTTTTTTCAGAGTGTGTTCTAAAAATCGAAATTTAGGAATTGAGGTAAAAGAATGTGTCTCAAGCATCTTACTCTGTCATAGAATTTCTATTAATAGCAAAGCTTTCATGAATATATACATTAGTTCATCGCATATTACTCTGGTGTCA
Source organism: Capsicum annuum (assembly GCF_002878395.1). Lineage (NCBI taxonomy): Eukaryota > Viridiplantae > Streptophyta > Magnoliopsida > Solanales > Solanaceae > Capsicum > Capsicum annuum. The sequence goes on along the minus strand of NC_061121.1, from coordinate 29,259,870 downwards.
TAGAATTTCTATTAATAGCAAAGCTTTCATGAAAAGTTTGGCAAAACCGGCTATAAGTTAAATAATTTTGAAATAGCAATGTGAAACTGGTTACTGGGGCAATTGCTACCACAAAAACTGATCAATTTATTGGGCTGGGCCAGACCAAATTTCAGCCCAGCCCAACTCACTTCTAGCACAAATGGACTATATATATATATATATATATGCGCGGAAAAATTATATTGTATATAGTTATTAAATTGTTTATTGCAATATATAACATTATTTTTTAATAATTATTTAAATGTATTTTTAATTACAAGTTATAGCAGATTTAACAAATTATTATTAATTTTTTTTAAACGTTTATTAATTATGGTTAGTATTTATCCTAATCTCTTTCAAACTACATAAATAACCGTGCATCTTTTTTCCCCTTTTTACTTTTTCAGAAAGAGAGTAGTCTTTTACTTTCTAATTTTACACCTACTTTCTCTTTTCAGAAAGTGTAAAGTCTTTTACTTTCTTCAAGTTTTACACCATTTTGTTTCTTCTTTCTTTACACGCTTCTCATCCTTTATTAGTTGATCTCATCTTTTTTATTTTTTAATATTATAGGTTACAACGATGTTGAAGTAAATATACAGTTAATATTTTATCTGTTAAAATATGTTGCTCTCTTATGAGATTATGCTAGAAGAAAATAAAATGATGGTGGCGTAAGTGATAGTGAGGTTACTGAAAATGTCACTAGCAGATTTGATGGACCAAAGATTCGCAAAGACGCAGTTCTAAATGTTCAGATTCTTCATCGTACAAAGCAAGATTATAAGAAGATTTAAAGTTGAAAATTAAACTATTTTGGTTATTGATTGTTGCTTTGGATTAAACTGATATGTTTTTAGACTTTATTATTTTATTTTATGTTTATTATGTTGATGTGATGATTTTGGAGTGATTTCGATCATCCCCTGAACTTGTTTTGATATGACACTTTTTAATCTTATTTCTATTTGGCTGATTTTTTTCTTTGTAGTAGTATTTACTACTATTCAGTTGTTTCATTATTGTTTTTGTCTTTTTGGGATCTTCATTTTGTAGTAGTAGTAGTACGAATTGTTGTTTCTGTGAGATATATCAGAGATTTTAGCATATATTTGTTACAAATTTCTAAAATTTTTAAGGTTGGGTATTTTCTCTTATCAAGGAAAGAGTTATTCTTATGTTTTTACTATGGATTTAATATTTGTGGAGCTTCGTTTGTTGTTGTCTAGGTTTATGTTTTTACTTTCTTTTTTTTTTTCAGTTACAAGTTGATGAAAAATTGAGGGATTGGGTTGAAAATAGTGTTCTTTTTCTTCATTTCGTTGTTCTGTTTAATATCATTTTCCTCTTTTATTGCATTTAAACAATGTTGGTAACACCTTATTTGGATTGTGGTTTGCCACAGTTTATATAGTACAATACAATGTTTGGATGAACTGTATTGTTTACGGTTGTTTAATAATAGATTTATTGTTTGGTTTGATGGTATGGTACTGTATTGTAATGGATAAGTTTATTAAGATGTTCTTAATAATTATAAATTTTAAATTTATCAATAATTATTAATAAAATAATTTTTTTCTATAAATTTATCACAAATCATACTTTGTAAATATATTAAGTTAATTGTTTCTCCATCATATTTTTCTTCTTGAGGTTGTTATTGTTAGTTTTAGTTGTTCCTGATTTGCATATTCAATCAAGTGCTATCAGTGAATAATCTAGTAGAACTTTTAGTTTATATTATTTTAGAAATTTGTTGAAGAATTACAAACTAAGGATGCATATCTACTATAAAAATGGAATCAAAAGATTGAATGCATCATCACCCTTCCTTGAGAACTGATATGAATGGAATAATGCATTGTACATAAAGGCTGGATGTTTCTTTTTCATGAACTATGGGATGCTTGCTCTATTCCTCAGTATGTACTGTGTACTAATTAAAATAGTATGAAAACAATCAATATGTATAATAACTTATGGATAAACTTTCAGCCATTCATGTGCTCAAACGGATTCATGTAGTCCAATAAAGTTGGCATAGTGACAAAGAATTGGAATCCTAAGTTGAATCACTTACGAATTTCGGAATTGACTCACAGAATACACGTTGAAATCAGAATAGAGAAGGAGTAGAATGTCTGACATAATTTCATACTTGATCAATTTCTTGACAAATAAGTCATTCGACGGACAAGAACACAAAAAGAAAATAATAACCAGTTAAGTTTAAAAAGACAAATCTAGAAAGAGAGAACGAGCGCAGAAGAGGAGACTGAAGGCAGAAGAACGCAGAGGAGAACCACGGGAGAACCCCACATAGGAAAACGATGAGTAAAAAATCATAAAAATAATAACGTATTTAGAGTTGAAAGCAATATAGGATAAAGGGTAAAATAAGATTTATTAGTGTTAGATAAGGGCATAATTGAAAAAAGAAAGAAGAAAATCATGGGATATCACCAAATCGGTGATTCTGTAAATTGAGGGATTTCATGATTACCAAATCATGAAAAGGAACCATACCATACCTTTTAAAAAACAATCAAAACAAACATGACTCTCTTGGTAACCATATCATATTATACCATACCATGGGAAACCACCATCCAAACAGACATTAAGTGATTTACTGGAAATGGTGTAGCTACATACACGCTTATCAAAAAATTATATTGTGCATACAGAAATTATATTGTGAATATAGGTCAAAATTAAAGCTAATTTTAGAAATATATATATTAATTTTTTGAACATTCTTGAATCAAAATTTCTAGTTTGCCCATTTTGTTACTGGGATGCTGTTAATTGTATAGAACCTAAAATTTGAAGGAAAATTGTCACTAGACCTAAATTTTATTGTTTGGGAGTAAGCTATATTATCAGTAACGAGTGGGCTAAGGGGAACAAAGTAAACAACGGTCTAATCTTTAGCTTTATATTTAGGATTTGCATGGGTATCAAGTTGGCAAGTTATGTCTCTGAACTCAGCTGATTTTATTGTTTGGTGGTTCTATTTTTATTTTAGCTTGAGACATTGTTTAGCTTATAAAATATTTTCATGATATAAAAAAATAAATAAATTATCTTTTGCTTAAAACACAAATCAAGAGCTGAATATGTTATTTAATACATATACACATATCAAGCTTAAAGAATGTAATGTTATATCCACTAGGGAGGCACTCATGGTTGTGTTCATATTCATCGAGTTGCTCTTTGCTATATTTCTGCACAAATCTATTGAAACATATTATTCACATGATGAGCAAAAATATATTGAAAACTATATATGAATGAATTTAAACTTTGAAAACTTCTGAATAATAAGCATCAAATGTTATTTAAAAAATATTATCCAAAAAATATCATTCATTTAATTAACAACTTTAAGAACTAAAATGCATGTTGACTAAACACATGGTAATGTTTGTGATATCTTGTCTGATTGTGACCCTCTCTATGATATCTAACCCTTGACCTTTCTACGTACTTTCACAAGGAAAAGGTTTAACTGGTATTGCATTTCTGTACATAATAACTGTCATGGCATAGCTACAAGGTATCTCATCTAACTGAAATTGTCCATAACTATATTTTCGACTTCACAGATAAATTATAAATTTTTAGCCCCATCAGTCACTGTATGCAAGAATTTAGTTGATACTCTTACCTTCAAAAAATATATTAGTCATACACAAAACATATCATTGACGGACAACTATCACTAACTATGTAACGAATTTCAATTTGAACATAATTTGTGTCTATCTTCGATTGAGTTGCTATTACTTCAATCAACCCATTGTATTTTGTATTTGAATCATACATAATTCCATTAACACAAAAATCTTTGGATCTTCAATATATATATGATTGATGAATATTTTAATTTCGGTAAGATTTGATTGACAAATTACTAAAATTAAACACAAGCAAAAATCATAAAGTCAAATACAAGAAATACTAAAATCACCCATTAAAATTTAGAACAATTTTTTTTTTTTACGGAAAAAAGAAAATCGATTTACAAACAAAATTTTCCGGTGAAGTCTATATATGTTATGTCAGCTTAAACAGGCTAATAAAGTCACAAGTTCGTCATGTAACTCTTGGATCTTTTATTTTATTTTATTTTTAAAAAATCATTTTAAAGTAAACCAAAAAAATCCAAATTAACATCAATTTTTTTTTTCTTTTTTT